>NC_037685.1:9817147-9871410 GCF_003255815.1 Theropithecus gelada | reverse complement strand
TTTTTTTTGAGACGGAGTCTTGCTCTGTCACCCAGGCTGGAGTGCTGTGGCCGGATCTCAGCTCACTGCAAGCTCCGCCTCCCGGGTTCCCGCCATTCTCCTGCCTCAGCCTCCGGAGTAGCTGGGACTACAGGCGCCCGCCACCTCGCCCGGCTAGTTTTTTTGTATTTTTTAGTAGAGACAGGGTTTCACCGTGTTCGCCAGGATGGTCTCGATCTCCTGACCTCGTGATCCGCCCGTCTCGGCCTCCCAAAGTGCTGGGATTACAGGCTTGAGCCACCGCGCCCGGCCCCAACATTTTCAATATACATACTTTACTGGGAAAGGGGCTTTTGCAAAGGATTGGGGCCAGTAGGTGAATGTATGCTGAATTTGGATACCTATGAAAAGCACATTTGCAGGACATCATCTAGACTCCCACAAGGGAAACGAAAAAATACAGCTGCAGAAACTCTTCATATCAGAGCTGTTGGGTTTTTAATAAGACAATCAAACCAAACAATAAAACAAATCATTATGTCAAAACCTGAAGCCAGGTTTTGAAGCCTGAACCTAGGCATAGGGAACAAGGCAACTAACTGCCCTATTGACTGTACCAAAGGCAAGTGTTCTACATGTTGTTACTTGTTCAGATCATAAAGGTGAGAAAGTATGGATTATTTTTTTTCTTTGTTTTCAGATTATATCTTCTATATTTTCTAGCAGCAATAATGATTTATTATTGTTTCCTAATCTATTGATATGTGGAACTATTTTATACTAACTTGGTTTGAAATGCCATTATTTCATTAGCTAATGGGATTTGCAATTTTATTCTGGCCACTTACTGATATAACCATTACCACTGCCTGCTCTGCACTTCGTTATAAACACAGACACCTTCATGATTTTTAAAGTATAAAATCAACATTCAAATAGGATTCTCTTTATTTAAATAGACTTATTAGAAATTTAAAGCAGATGAAGATGATTTCAATGAAATGAATAAATAATTAAGGCAAATCTCTATACTTGTCAGAAACTCCATATTAAGAATCAGGTGAGGGGAGACAGTCTTCTGACAGAGCTGTCATTTTTTTTAGTTAAAGGTAATGTTAATTTTTTTTTAATCTTGATGTTCTTTTCAAGTTTACTTGATCAAACAAAAAGCCCCCCAAAAAAGCTGCCAGATAACTTACACAGGTAATAATCAGAACCTTTAATCACACATAAAAAGAGCCATTCAATTCTATGTTGCAAAAATCATCAGCTGGTTGGGAAGGCAGATTTTTGTACTTCAAGCAGTTTTAATCATTGATCAGGTTATGAAATAAAATAACAGATTGCATTTTACAAACTGGTCACTGGCAGTGCCTCGTCAGCAGACCTAGACAATAATCCCAGAGTGTTGTAGGACCGCAGCCGTTAATAACCTGGCTTGTTAGTTGAAAGCTGGCAAAGTCTCAAGCATTTAAGAGGATTACTGCTATAAGCCATATTAATTTTTTTTCTTAACATTCAAGTCCATGGTGATGAAGAGCTACTGTAATAGAAATAGTGAAGTCAAACACAAAAAAAAAAACCCTGCAATTCCTTTTTTTTTTTTTTTTTTTTTTTTGGGTTGGTGACTGATTTTACAAGAGGAAAATAAAAGTCAGGCTTTATCACACTAAGTTGGAATGTTAATTTTTGAAATATTTGTAATTGCAAATTCCACAAGATAAAATAAGACATTATTTTAGAGAAGTCTGCCAGAAGGATTTATTTCTATTAAGACTTGTTCAAACAGATTTTTTTTTTAATTGGCCTCTTTCTCACTTACTATAGAAAGAATTAGGCTGAAAGCCCAATAAAATCAAAGCTTCCAACTTTTGACCTCAATGAAGTTTATCAATCTCATGTCACAGACAGCAGAACGTGAGTTAAAAATATAGATGCTGGGCCAGACTGTCTGGGTTTGAATTCTGGTTTCATCATCTTAGGCCAATTGCAAGGTCTTGGGTAAATTATATAACCACTCTGTACCTCAGTTTCCTCACCTGAGAGAGGAAATGGAGAAAATAATAGCACCTAACTCTTAGAATTGTTATAAAATCACATAATTTAATATTTGAATAGTTCATAAAGCAATACCTCATGTATAATAAATACTGTATACAGTGTATAAAATTTTTAAATGAGGATATAAATTTTTAAAAATGTAAGTCAGAGTCATAATAAAATAAATAAATGTTGCAGTGTAATGACCTTTGCTGGTAGGATATAAATCTAAATTAGAAAATAGTTATTCAATCAAAATTATTCAGATGATACAGTGCCTACAGATACAGACAAAGTCTAATTATGTATACTTACGAATTTTCAGTATGTAAGATAATTTCCATATAGTCACAGAAAAGTTATGTTAGTTCCATTAACTAGAATTTTTGAGAATGTTTATTCAGCTAATTTGAAAATTCTTAAGTGAGAATATTATGCACTATGCCCAATATTAAGGCTTTGCTGGACAGAACACTATTTTTTTCAATACTCAAGCTCTTAAAGAGTCAGAATACCAGAGGTTCTTCAACATAAAAAAAAAAAAGGAAAAAAAAACAACTTATGTATTAGTTTGTTTTCACACTGCTATAAAGAACTTCCCTGAGGCTGAGTAATTTATAAGGGAAAGCGAATTAATTGGTTCACAGTTCCACATGGTTGGGGAGGTTTCAGGAAAATTACAATCATGGCAGAAAGGGAAGCAGGCACCTTCTTCACAAGGCTGCAGGAGAGAGAAAGCGAAAGTGTGAAGGAGGAACCATCAAACACTTATAAAATATCAGGTCTTGTGCAAACTCACTCGCTATCATGAGAACATCATGTGGGAAACCACTTCCATGACCAAATTAACTCCACCAGGTCCCTTCCTTGATGTGTGGGGATTACAATTCGAGATGATATTTGGGTGGGGACACAGCCAAACCGTATCAGCTTAGGAAACAAACCAGCAACTTGTTAAATATGCAACCTTGGAGATTCTAACTCAAGTAATATGTTATTAAGTCCCTGAATCTGCATTTTAACAAGTCACAGAATATTTTGGAAGTTCTCCTGAGTACATATTTTTTAAAAAAAGTATAGTCAATTATCACCACTATAGAAAATATTAGTAATTTTGCTAATTTGATATGAAGCCTACAAAACATCATGTAATTTAAATCAACCCATAACATCAAATTTTTCCTTAACTTCTGTCTCCTTTTCAAAAGGTAGATAGAATAATATTAGCAATTAAATAAAACAACATATACTAGTTGTTAATTTTTGGTGGTAATTTAAATTTTGACTACATTGTTATTAAGGATTTGGTGAGGAGAGAGATAAAATATGATGAGACAGTTTTACCAAAGATATACAAAAAGAAGAACCACTGTATTTTATTAAACCCAATGAAAATCTTGATTCATATAAACTGTGCTACCTTAGTCATCAGTTATTAATACTTCTATATTTGAATATAGTGATTACAATTGAGCCCCCTGGAGTGTATTTTTTTAAATTAAGTGTAATTCAAATTGTGTTTCTTTTAAAATCTGTTTGAAATTGGTATAATTTTATGCACAATACTAGAAAAAGTTGAAGAAATGCTTAAATTTACCCCACTATTCAACAGAAGGGAATCAATATGAGGCCAGTTGCAGTGGCTCATGCCTGTAATCCCAGGATTTTGGGAGGCTAAGGTGGGCAGATCACTTGAGGTTAGGAGTTTGAGACCAGCCTGGCCAAAATGGCAAAACTCCATCTCTACTAAAAATAAAAAAAAAAAAAAAAAAAAAAAAGTAGCTGAGTGTGGTGGTACATGCCTATAATTTCAGCTACCCGGAAGGCTGAGGCAGGGGAATTACTTGGACCTGGGAGGTGGAGGATGTAATGAGTCAAGACTGTGCCACTGCACTCCAGCCTAGGCAAAAGAGCAAAACTCTGTCAAAAAACAACAACAACAACAAACAATATGTTAGTAAAGAGGCCAGAAGATAGAGAATAAAAGAGATCAAATACAAATTATACTATGATTTGCTCCTACTAAAATTTTTATAAGAGTTTATGTGTCTGTATTCTGAATGAGTTAATTTATACTTATATTTTTAAACAAATTTTGTATTTGTTTAGAAGATAATCCAAACATTAACTAATCAATGCAATAATTATCAATATCAGAAGCACTGACTTTGTGTATCTGACAAGGAGATACCAAACAAAGAAAGGGAGGCTTGGACTTCATATGCTCTGCACCAACTTGCTCAGTGACCTTATTTGAGTCAGCTTAAATTTTGAAGATGTTTCCTTGACAATACAAAAAGAAAGCTAATTTTTAAGGTATTTTTCACCTTTATGATTCTTAGTGCCCCAATTATTTGTGGCAATTGCTCCTTTATCAAAGGATTTGTTCACTATAGACATAATCAGCCTCTACGGGCATGACCAGCCAGCCAGTTCTTTGTAGTTCAATTACAAACCATGCCCAATATAATCATTGAGACAAAATTTAAATAATATTTGTTGACATTTATTAAGTTCAATATTCTGCCTAGATGTGCCCTGCAGTATTGTAACTAATCTTTACAACAACCCTAAGAAGTGTTTATTTCCATACTGTTTTTAGATGAGAAGAGTATCCAAGAGATAAAATAATCTGTTCAAGATTACATAGTTCATAATTGACAGAGCCTAGGTCTCAATCCCACACCTCTGACCACAGAAGCCTTTTCTAACTACACTAACAAATTGTACCAATATTTGTTGGTACAATATAGCACATTCCCAATCTTCAGCTGGTAATTAAAAAGTAAGCAAAACTGTCTTATCACAAATTCATTTCAAACTTTTCAAATATTAGGAACTACAATAGAGACTCCATTTATATATATGTGCTAGTTTGGGAAATTCTCTTTACAGTCTCTTGTCCCAATCTACCTCTCCAGTCTCATTTTCTAATGCACTCCCATGTACATCTAGAACAACTCCAGTAACACTGAATTCCTCATGAGTCCATGAATACTCAGAGGACTTTGATGACTTTATTCGTGATTCCATATAGAACAGTGGAGATTTTCTATGCATGGAATGTTTAACTTACTGTCCACATCAGCACCACTAAACTTTCATCTTCCAAGTTGTCTTCTTTAAGATCCTATTTAAATGCCATTCTAGTGAAGGGTCTTCTCAACATTGAGTTTACTTTTCTATTTTTGTTATTCCCTTTGCTTGTAGGCACTTAGTTCACAGCACTGTTTTTGCACTTTCTTTATTCTCCTATAATTGATAATTTTAGGCAACTCCCCCGCTAGATTGTGACCAACTTGAGGCAGCCATTATATTTTATAGAGAGAGCAAGTATTTCACCTCCTGACACAAGACAATTAAGTGGGGTTGGAATAAATAAATAATAAATAAATAAACAATTAACGTTTATGTAACAGTTAACAAAACACTTTTCTAATTCAAATCTGATAATTGTGTAATCATTTATACATTTGTTTATGATGCTGTCTCAACTCCCCTCCAATATAATGATTTATAATGTTGAGATTACATTCCACTAAATGTATCTTTTGTTAGAAAAAAAAATAAAGTTTGTGAGCGTATGATGATCCTATGTGGTTTATTTTTAAACTAAATTGGGAATATCCAACAGTCAGATATTGTTTTCTAAATATCATTCTTCAATAAAAGAAACCAAAGTTTCTTAAAGAAATGTTTCCTTCTAGAATTAGAACAGGGAACATATAATATGAGTCTGGAGCATCTTTCAGTGCTAAAATGTCACTTCCCTAGAGATAAAACGAAAGAGAGAAATAGAAGAAGCGTAAAGTCATGTGAGTGAGACACAGGAATGAAAGAGTTCCCATGGACAAAGCTAGAACAATGTGAACACCAAATAAATAGGTTAGTACAAGATTATAACCCAAAGTATAAAATAAATACACTTGAGTTTATACTGCTACAAAAATGATTGAATAAAACTATGGAAGGAATAGCAAATCTGTGTAGAAGTAGTTCAGATAACAAATAGACATACTTTCCCATTCAGGAGTTGAATGCTAGTTCCTCTCCCTTGACTATGGACTAGACTTAAAGACTCATTTCCAAAAAGGGAAAAGCACTATCTTTTCAGTGGAGAAACTTGGCAGCCAACACTTTAAATAAACTGTCATCATTTAGATAATTAGGATAAGTCATGTTGATGTCAGGTACAACCTGATATGATGCTATAACAAAAAGGGGCTTCCATCTCTGGGGTATTCTTCCCAGAAATTTCATAAAGCTAGTCTAATCATGAGAAAGCATCAGATCAACCCAAATCGAAAGACAGTCTACAGAACACTTGACCAGTGTGTTCAAAAGGTGTCAAGATTATGAAAACAAGGAAGACACAGAGAAATTGTCCCGGGCTAGACTATGACAATAATGATTAAATGCAATGTGGTTTTCTCTATTGGATTCTGGAATAGAAAGTGGACATTAGTGAAAAAACTGATGAAATCCAAATACAGTCTGTAGGTTAATTAAGGGAAAAATAGTGAATAATTCTCCTGTAATTTACTTTTCAATCATATTTTTGTGTGTGCAAAAATCAAAGTAGGAGGGCATTGAAGGAAATAAGTGAGCTGACTTAGCATCAAAAAGACGTGTTCTTGAAATGTCAAATTTATCACTATGGTTGGCCCACTGGCCTCACTATCTAGATAAGGTGCCACATTACTGTATGGGTGCAGATAATAGTAATCAGACCACATTCAATGGGCTGTAATTTGAAGCTATTAATTTGTTTCACATAAAAACTATTCTTTAGAAAAAGCTCCAGAGAAGAAAGAGCTTGCAAAGTTAAGAAATACCTTAATTTGCCTCCTGCTTTTCTATCAGCCTCTGGCTGATACTAGAAAGGACAAATATTTCCAGAACCAAGACTCACTGATAGGGATCTGAGAGATTTCTACTCCTGAGAGACAGACAGCCTCCCTGATCTTCGGTAGCTTGAAGGATGATGTATCTTTTTTTCTCAACTTAATCTTAAATTTAATCAAAAGATATGTTTGATTTAAGTTAATGAAGAAAAGTGAGTTGTGTGTGTGTGTGTGTGTGCAGAAGCAGTATATGACGCCTAAATAATTTTATTAGTGTACTCTTCGAGCTGATACAATATTTCCTTCAGAATGGGAGAAGTACAAGGGACACTCTGTATATGAATATCTACAACCATGTGTCATACTGATTTCTGTGCAAAATCCTTTTCCTGCTGATGAAAGTATGATAATTTCTTTATTCCTTAAGTTGAGAAATATATGAATTACTACAAAGTAATTGCCTGTAAATTAAATTTTATTTAAGAATCTAAATTTATATTTAAAATTAATATATTTGTCATCTTTATATATTTGCTGTTTTTAAAAAATAAATAAAATATACTGGTCATAATATAAACAATTTTTAAAAATTTGTTTTAATTATTACCAAACTATTAGATTGAGTAGTTCTCATACAACTGTATTGTAACATGTAGAGGACTAGATAAGTGACAACGTATTATTTTTAAATAAATTTGTTTTTGTACATAATAATAATACTTTTTAGTGTTTAATATACATTAATATACATTCAATTCATAATTAAGACTTACTTTTAAAATTTTAAGTAACGAAGCACTCTGAAATCATTTTCATGTTGTTAGAATTGATAGCAACTATATCAACTAGTTAATGAAGTAGACAAAACCATATACGTGATAGAGTCTATTATTTTCTTTTTTTTTTTTTTTTTTTTTTTTTTGAGACGGAGTCTCGCTCTGTCGCCCAGGCTGGAGTGCAGTGGCCAGATCTCAGCTCACTGCAAGCTCCGCCTCCTGGGTTCACGCCATTCTCCTGCCTCAGCCTCCTGAGTAGCTGGGACTACAGGCGCCCGCCACCAGGCCTGGCTAATTTTTTTGTATTTTTAGTAGAGACGGGGTTTCACCGTGTTCGCCAGGATGGTCTCGATCTCCTGACCTAGTGATCCGCCCGTCTCGGCCTCCCAAAGTGCTGGAATTACAGGCGTGAGCCACTGCACCTGTCAGAGTATATTATTTTTATATAGACTATTTTTGAACAATTGTAATGTTAAATTACTAATTTTTTAGTCAGTTCAATTATTTATGTATCGTTTACTGTTAATGATTTATCCTTTATATTGACTTAGCACTGCCGTCTATGCCTGTCCTATTTCTCTACTGTAAATATATGCAAGTATTTATAAAAAGCCTACAAAAACAAAGTGCTTGCCCACAATATAATCTTTCCCAAATTGAAATAATTGTATGTATGTTTTTCACATTGTAAAATCATGCTGCCTGCTTGACATAATATCTTAAATTTTATCTAGTTTATATATATATATATATATATTTGTTTACCTATTTTCTTCCCCAACATACTTTTTTTTAAAGTATTTTTTTTCTTTAGAGTTATGTTTCCATCCTGCCAATAGATACTTATTTCTGGCAATGTAAGGTACTACTGGAAATAATCTGAACTTTGAAATGAGAGGAGCAAAATGAAATCCCTGATTCTGTCACTTACTAGCTATATGGCTATGGAAAGTTAATTACTTCACTGTATCTCTTTTTCTTAATTTCAAAATTATGAATATGATTCAACTCAAAGAAACATTGCTTTGTGAATGTTTTCATGATGTATTTTCAGTTTTCTCAAACAATTAGTGCTCTTATATAGGTCACATCCATTTATAGCAAGCGGAGTTTTGAAAGCAAAACCATATGTACATATATGAATATATGTATATATGTATTCACATTATATATGAATATATCATATGCATACAATATAATATATGTTCATATAACATTAAGTATATATATATATTCTTCAGAGAATTTGGAGTTTCTGTTTATTATTCTTACATCAGTTTGCCAAATACCATGAAAATCATGGATTTCCAAAATTTGTCAGACTATAATATTCAATTCTGTAAAATTTTCCACGATTCCCAATTACTGTATTTTGATCACTTTGATGGAACCTGTATCAATAATGAGTAAGAACTTTAACTATAATTGAGACCAGGTGTGGAGATTATGTGTTTTTTCTCATTTATCTCAAGTGGAAGAAACTAATTTAAAGTATATTTTCAAATCCCATAACAACTGTAGTGTGCTGTCTTCTGAAAGTCCTCTATAAATGTTTGTTGAGAGTAATGACCAGGAAATATTCCTCAGATGTTATTATTTTCAAGAACTTGAATATTTGGCCTTGTATATATTCAGAAATATATTAACACTTTTTCAATGTACGCCTGACTAATTAACATTTTTCTTCTTTGATAAACAAAAAATTAGCAATCTAACTGCTGCTTCTTTAACTTATTTTTCCTAGAATAAACAATGTATATGTAATGTATATTTATCAACCCTTGTTAAGATCATTCTAATAGAAAAATTCATGAATGCAGTTTTTCTTTCAACATCCGAAATCAAATGTATCAGAGTATATTGATAAGTATTTCATACATGCACATTTTAAATACAATTAAATTTCTTTTCTCCAAAATCTAATTTCAGAATTTATTGATAACTCAATTTAAAACATAATTAAGTACAATTAATGTATTATTATATTTAATATTGATTTTAAAATCATAAACGATTGAGGTGAGTATTGTCAGATATAGATTTATAACGTACCTTTTCACTTCTCAATTGGAGGTCAAATCTGATTCTGTGATTCATTTTCTGACTCATATGCCAAATGTATGTTGTACAGATAAATTTTATCTAAAATGATAGTTCTTACTGATTTAAGTAAAGCTATATGTGTTTTTCTCTTTTCCAGAGAATCAGGCACATCAAAAATAATTTAACTATGTATCAATAAAACTGTTTCTTTGTAAGTCAATCCATGAAAAAATCCCATAAGCTGTATGTAATGACAGATTAATATGCAGTAGTTTAGAGTCAGATTACCTTGAGCCTGCAAGTCTGGAAAATGATTAAGCAATATATGGAAACATTCTGTTGAGGAATTCAAAGATTCAGTTAGGTCTGTGGATTACTAATGACATCTTTACTACCAGTTTAAGTACAGGGAGCCTAAATTCTCAGCCATCTGCTGTTTTGGATCTGTTTTCCAAGAATTGCTGACATGATAGCTAACAGATTTAGAAAATATATTCAGCTTGCAGTGACCTAGTATGTGACAGTATTCATATGTCCCAATACAAAGTGGGTTTAGAAAAAAAAATCATGACATTATAATACTTACTAAATTGCACCTGTGAGAAAATGACTGAAATAATATCACTTTAAATAGGTTTTCTTTATTTTTAAATATAATTTCCCAAAACAGAGATACAGTAAATCTAGAGTTGGTCTTAAAAACTTGTTATTGATGTGTTTGTGGAGTAGCAGAGTTGCAGTTGTTTTATAATTAGTAGAAATCTAAACTTATAGAGTCCTACTTTCTACAAAGTATTGAAAGGTTAATTTTACTTATCTCTTCCAAACCAATTAAAGATCTAGAAACAATTACTGGAGCTATCTTTCATAAAAAATAGGAAGAGAATATTTTTTACTAAGTTTCACACAATTGATAGTATAAAACAAAAGCAGTTCTTTTCATTACATTGAATAGCTATTAGTTATCAGAAGAAGACAATAGAATACGCTAATTCATAATGGTCAGGATTTTTTCTCAGTTAAAATGAATTAAGAAAGGAGACTGATAAGCACTCTGAACTAACCTGGCATCAAAGAAAGTAACTTGTATAAAACAACAGCAATGACAATTAACACCCCAAATATTCGTAGTTCTCTCTTTTTTTTTTTTTTTTTTTTGAGACAAAGCGTCCTTCAGTCGCCCAGGCTGGAGTGCAGTGGCGCGCTCTCAGCTCACCGCAACCTCCGCCTCCCGGGATCAAGCGATTCTTCTGCCTCAGCCTCCTGAGTAGCTGGGATTACAGGCGCGCGCCACTGCACCCGACTAATTTTTTGTATTTTTAACAGAGATGGCGTTTCACTATGTTGGCCAGGCTGGTCTTGAACGTCTGACCTCAGGTAATCCACCCGCCTAGGCCTCCTAAACTGCTAGGATTACAGGCGTGAATCACCGTGCCTGGCCCATAGTTCTGTATTTTTTTAATGTATCAGAGAGCCTAACAGAATCAAGCTCTCAATGGTATTTGGTGAATGATTTAACTGCATAACAAAGGACTCATATACAGATATTTTGACTCAAAACTAATTCTCTTTCTCCCATCCGCCAAGCTCTTTTATTGTTTTATAACATGGTAGATTTTGTTTACTTGTTTGTTTACTGAAATAGACATGTTCTTGCTCACGTCTACTAAGGACACTTTGCTGGTTAAGAGAGTCAAAAGTATTACGACATTGTTCTTGGTATTTGTATATTGAATAAATATCAGGTGGAATCAGAAGGTGTTGTCTTGACTCTCAAAATAATTATAGGGAAAACATGTAACACTTAATCTCAACAATCTAACCTATTTATTTATATATAAGAAACATTCCTTCTAAAATATATCATGAACTCTTCAGAAAAAAAATTGTTAAATTTATGAATCAAATCCATTTCCCTAAGAAAGCACACGTTTATATTTCAATTTTGAATATTACTCACCTAAAAAACAAATAAAAGGAAACTCCTGACCAAATTTGAATAATACTGATCAAAGTTACCCTTCTACATAACACAACTAAAAATATCAGACAAAAGGTATGCAACTATTTTTCAGACATAGGAAAACTGGCAGTGGAAAACAGAGTTCCCTGAAAAAAGGGAAACAAACAATGTGAGCTTCATCTGACCGGTCGTACTTTCTAGTAAAATTTCCAAACCACAACAGAGGGTTTGGAAATGGGGAATGCAGGTGGAGCATGGTGATCTTCCTAAGCAGAGAAGTTGGAGCTGGGAGACTTTGGAGTCCAAGGAGGCTGCAGTTCACAGGACAGGATAACCAAGAGGAGAGCTTCAGAGATACAGAGCTCTGGAAATCCAAGGTGGGGCCCTCTTGAGTCCAACTAAACACTTTCCGAAAATTAGTATGAGAAAACAATGTGAGGATGGGGAGAAGAACCACATGAAAGGAAGTGAGGAAACTCACTGAAGCTCGTAGAGAGCTAGGAATTGTCTGTGCCCCAAAGGCCATATTAAAAAAATCTGAGGCCGGGCGCGGTGGCTCAAGCCTGTAATCCCAGCACTTTGGGAGGCCGAGGCGGGTGGATCACAAGGTCAGGAAATCGAGACTATCCTGGCTAACATGGTGAAACCCCGTCTCTACTAAAAATACAAAAAAAAAACTAGCCGGGCGCGGTAGCGGGCGCCTGTAGTCCCAGCTACTTGGGAGGCTGAGGCGGGAGAATGGCGTGAACCCGGGGGGCGGAGCTTGCAGTGAGCCGAGATCGCGCCACTGCACTCCAGCCTGGGAAACACAGTGAGACTCCGTCTCAAAAAAAAAAAAAAAAAAATCTGAGCATTTTCAAATATCAGGTAGAATACTCATATTGTCCCATTAGTGGAAATATTAATGATTGGTCTGGTGTCATGAAAGAAAACTTAAAAGAAAGCTTCTCAAGCATGGCTTCTCAACAGTGACACTATTAACATTTTGGACCAGATAATTCTTTGTGTAGGGTTGTTTTATGTGTGGTATTTAGCAACATCTCTGGTCTCTATTCACTAAATGCCACTTGCAAGCAGCCTCAGTATTTATGACAACCAAATATGTCTCCAGAAAATGACAAATGTCCCTGAGGGGGCATCCAAAACATCTCTATTTGGGAACCACTGTTCAAGCATCAGACTTTTTTCAAAAAACTTAATTGCATCCAAGAACAACACCCAGAAATATTGATAGCAATGCAAAAATACTCAGCATCAAAGTAAATTTAATATCAAAGTAAAATCCAATGTGTCTGAGATCAATTTAAACATCATCAGACAGGCAAAGAGACAGGAAAATACACCTCAAAATGAGAATGAAAATAAATTATTTGAAACAGGCACAAAAATAAAGCAGATTATAGCAGTAGTTCATTAGAAGTAAAACGTTATTATATATACATATATTTCATACATTCAAGAAGGCAGAGGAAATATTAAGCATATTAAGCAGAGACAGAAATGATATTTTAGAACAAATCTAAATTTAGTTTGTACAGTATATTAGATGAAAAATACACAAGTGACATTCACAGATTATATACTGCAAAAGTAAAGATTACTGAACATGAAAAAAAAGCAATAGAAACATTCCAAAATTAAATGCAGAGGGAAAATAATGAAAATAAAAAGTGAAGAGAGCATCAGTAAACTAGGACAACTGCAAGGAGTGGAATATGCGAGTAACAGGCACCTAGGAAGAATAAGGGGACAGAAAAAATATTTTAAGATGATGACCAAAATTTTTCCATATTTGGTGAAAACGATAAACCCATACATGAAAGAAGCTCAATAAACTGCAAGCACAAGCATCAGAGAAGAAATTACATACATATGAAAGAAGAGGACAGTGACGGCCAACTTCTTACCCTAAAAAATGCAAGCTAGAAGAGAGTGGAAAAATATCTTTAAAGTGTTAAAAGATAAAACAACCACAAAAAAAAAATAATTAAAAATGCCGTGAAATCTGAAATTCTATATTCGAGGCAAATACATTTTAAAAAATAAATGTAAACTAAATTTTTTTCAGACACATAAAAAGTGAAACAATTTATCCCTAAGAGATCTAAATTATAGTAACTATTAAATAATGTATTTCTTGCAGAAGGAAATCATAGCAGATGATCAAATAAAATACTCTTTGTTATTCTTCATTCTTTTGATCACTGTTTTATTTTTTGAGGCTCTGTCACTTCCGCTGAGGTGTAGTGCCACAGTCACTGCTCATTGCAATCTCAACTTCCCTGGGACAAAGCAATCCTCCCACCTCATCCTCCCAAGTACCTGTGACTACAGACACATGCTACCATGCTTGGTTAATTTTTGTATTTTTTATAGAAACAGGGTTTCACCATGTTTCCCAGGCTGGTTTGGAACTTCTGGACTGAAGCAATCCATCCACTTAAGCCTCCCAACATTCTGGGATGAGTCAAGGTGGTCAGTGTACTGTTTTTCTAAGTACTGAAACTTTTACTAAAATTTTACTAAAAATTACAGAATTTTAAAATTACCATTTAAAGCCATAATAATAACAATGTAGATTGGGATTTATAATATATGTGAAGTAAAATGTATTGTAAAGCTGTTTTATTACATGTGAAGTGGTATAATATTATTGTGATAAGTTAAAAGTTTATAGTATAAATCTTAACATAATTACTACAAATAAACAAAATAAAATTACAGCTAAAAAGCCAACAAAGTAGATAAAGTGGCATTTTAAAACTACTGAATTAAGGCCAAGAAAGGGAGTAAAGGAGAAAATAGGAAACTAAAATAAATACTTGTACACAGCTAATCACAGCAACTCAATTTTTATTAGCCAAAACAAATTGTGTCCATCAACACACATATGTGCATTAACAGGTTCATCAACACTCATACGTCTATCAACGTGCATATATCCATCAATACTCATATGTGCATCAAGAAGTCCATCAGCATTCATACATCCATCAACACTCATATGTCCATCAACACTCATATGTGTATCAACAAGTCCATCAACACTCATGTGCATCAACAAGTTCAAGAATAAACAAATTGTAGTATATGCATACAATGGACTGGTACTCAACAATGAAAATAACTGTACTAATGATACATACTACACATTGATTAATTTCTTAATAATTATACTGAGTAAAAGAAGGCAAACTTAAAAATAGCATTTACACTATATAATTTCATTTGTGTACAATTCCAGAAAGTGAAATGCAGTTCAATGGTTGCCTGGATATTGAAGAAGATTTGGGGATTGGTAGAGGTGAGAGATTCCAAAGGGCTATAATACACTTTTTTGTATGATTGATATTTTCATAATCTTGATTGGTTTGATGGGCGTATATATATGTGTATACAAATGCATGCACAAGTACATGTTTTGTGGGCATATACATATATACAAATGTATCAAAGTGATCAATACAAATACATATCATTTATTCTATCCCCATTATCAACTGTAAAAATAATAGAAATATTCATTTTAAAAGTTCAGATTTATTATCTATGCATCTAATATACTTTTTAATAATATAAATCATCATATATTATGCAATCAAATATATTATAAATATAATTTTATATAAATATTAGTATAACTTTTTAAAAATATAACTTTTTAAGGTTATTTGGATTATTCTGAATATATACAACTCTAAAGCATTTTAAAATTATATTTGGTTTGAGAATTACTACTTCTCTCTCTCTTCATATATATTTATTATATATGTGTATTTATTATATATATATTTATTTATTTTAGAGACCAGGTCTCACTCTGTCACTCAGACTGGAGTACAGTGGTACAATCATAGCTTACTGTAACATCAAATTCCTGGGCTCAAGTGATCCTCCTGCCACAGCCTCCCAGCTACAGGTACACACCACCATGCCTGTTTGTTTGTTTGTTTGTTTGTTTTGTAGAGATGGGGTTTTGCTATGTTGCTCAGTCTGGTGTTAACTACTGGCTTCAAGGAATCCTCCTGCCTCCGCCACCCAAAGTGCTGGGATTATAGATGCAAGCCACCATGCCTGGCTATAATTTTATTATATATATTTTAAAATAGCAAATCATTCTCAGTAATATACCACTAATCTTAATCAATTTGACTTCAGAAAAGAAAGTTGCTGAATATTATTCACAATAATCAGAATACTTATAGACATTCATGAAGTTTGAAGGGCTTTGTTTTGTCATCGTCATTTAATTTTTATTTTTATTTAGTACTATATAGCAGTTAAAATATTGCACAACTTTTTTCTTGGGTATCTTCTGTAGAAATAATTTTCCAATCGCTGACCTGAGGAATTGATTTTCCAGAAGCAGGCTTACTATAAATTACTATCTCCGTTTTTCACTGAAAGTAGGCTTAATATAAATTATTATCTCAATTTGAACACCAATCAGCAGCATAGTGTTTATGATAGCCACTGTTGAAAGAATATTTTAAACATTTTTACCAATAAATTAAGAAGAACAACAAAAAATCCTACATGCAGGACAAATTATGTGGAAATCAAAATCTATTCTGATGTGATGGTTTTTTCCTTGCACTGTCTTTCTGCTTATATGATATTAGACAAATTCTCCCACTTTTCAACAAGGCAAATATGTTAATTTAGATACCAAATTGGCTTCCAAATCACTTTTTTTTTTTTTTGCTGTTTAATCATGAAAGCAGTTAAGTTGTCCTAGGTTGGAATCTAATCTTTGCCACTTACATGTGTTGTGACTATGGGAAAATTACCTAATCTTTATCAATGCCCTTTAGCCAAAGACTACCAGTAGCACATCTAACGATACATACTACGTATGAATTAATTTCTATGTTCAATGAAGCTGTGCTGATGAACATGCTGCAACAAAGGTGAACACAGATGAGAAACCGTGTGCATCTCAGTAAAGAGAGTATCCGAAGGGACTTAATATGGGACCTGAACCTGCATTAGGTGTTAGGACAGAATCCAAGGAAATAAGGCTTCGCTTTGATTGAATATTGTGCAGAAATTGGATATTTCTTGGGGATTTTGTTAATTCTTATCCACAAAGTGAAGAGACCAGGGCAGGGCTAAAGGTGTAATTGGTAAAGAAGCAGCATTCCTAGGGAAATGTCTAGCCACTTTTATAACACAGATAATGTTCTTATTTTTGACCCCAGGCAAGCATGATTATGAAATGTTCTTATTTTTGTTCTGATCTACAATAGGAAGAGAGTAACCTTGTCTGATATTTGTACTTTGTGAATTTTTTAAAATGTTCAACTAAAGCGTTTTTCTGAGTGTGTGGCCAGCTTCTAGCAATGCCAAAATCTAATATATAGTGCCATGCCATCTTCCAGCTGTTATGGGCTGTTCTTATCTTTCTCACCTTTTCATATTGGTTTTCTGATTTGTACATGTGAATAATGATTACGCTATAGTAAATGGAATTTTTGATGAATAAATAATAACTGAGTTAATATAATGGGGTTGTCTTTTGAATATAATAAGTACTATATATTTTTTTTTTTACTATTTCCAAACTTTATTTTTAAAAGGGAATTAAGAAAAGAAGTTAAAGAAAATAGTTGAACAAAGAAAAAAATATATCAAAAGAAGCAAACTAAGTAGAATTCTAGCAAGCACCCTTCAAAGAAACTTTCAGAGAATCCCTCCATCAGCAGTCATCCAAATCAATCTAAACACATAGAATCAATTTGTTCTCAACTCTTCTTTAATGTCTTTCTAGCTGTGCTGTTTGAATTTTTAATATTATTCATTTGTTGAAATTGGCAAGGAAAAAAGGTAGAAATGCCATAAGTCATCCTAAATACTTTGAAATATGAACCATTTAGAGATCTATATTTCTATTCTAAATAACACAGGGTAGTTCAAGGGAATGATTTGTGAATTTAGAGACTGAAACTTTAAATTTGGGGTCTGCTCAACCATTTACACATCTTGTTTTCAATATTTCCTGAAGTTAACTTTGGTAGAAAGTGAACATGCGATCGCAAATTCAGGAGTAAATACATATCTTTAATTTTGAGACACCATTTAGTGAAATTAACAAGGAAAGAAAGGAGGAGTTATTCTCTAGAATTCGTTGCATGTTCTTAGTGAAAATGTTGAAAAGTGATCTCATTTTTTACACTTTCTTTCTGATTTAATGGTTTAATTTGTTTTTTTGGTACTCATGCTTCTTTGGTTTCAAATAAATTTTATTTTAAGGAGAATGGGTCGTATTTTTCAATTTTATCAGTGGCGTTATATTGTTTGATAGGAAAAAGATACGAGACTTCCATAATATTTAAGAAAAATAGATTTCTGCCTTATATTTTTGTCAGCAAATGAGAATAAAAGCTATGCATTATGCTATGAAGAATAGTGTTCATTAGTGAAATAATAGTTGCAATCAGATTCAACAAAATATATTGGCTTCACGGACTATTAAATATGCTTTTCTTAATTTTTGGAGTTAGGGCAATGTAAGTAGGTCATGTTTTGAAATATTTGTTATACAATAAAGGTGATTTAGTTGTCCTTTTTCAGACATAGAATTTCAATACATTTACTCAAAATGTGGAGTCAGATAGAGTTCAAGATCTGAGATTCTAGAAACTATATAGCAGGAATATGACCATAGGCTACTTCTTAACAGCTGTGTGATTTGGGTACAGTAACTTAATCTCTTGAAGCCTCATTTCTCCTTCTGAAAAATTGAAGAAATAACATCTACTCGTCTGAGTTCTTACAAGGATTAAATAGCATGGTGTGTTGTTTTAGATTCCACCAGCAGCACAGTCAGGGACAAGCATCCTAACACAAGAAATTCGTCATGGTAGTAGTTCCAGGAAAGTCTGATGGAGACAGGTGAAGTGAGACTGAGAGAGGAAGGTGGCTAATAAAGTTTGCACTACCTAGCAAACATCACTAAAGGCTGCTAGAGCTTAATTCTTAATTCTGCTGTATTGAATAAGGTCTTCAGAGTGACCTGACTGAAAAGCAAGGAGCCAGAGTATTAGTTGAGGGATTTGGGACATTTTTGTGTGTATATATACAGGTGTGCGTGCTTGTGCATGCACACTAATTTTTAGGTAATTCCATCCCGGCTGAGTGGGCTCTGGTGCCAGAGAAAAGTCCTGAGGCAAAGACATATAGATGGAAGTCTGGTCTGTATGTTTTCAATGATTCCCTACTCAGAGGGATATCCTGCTATACATTGTAACATGCAATGCTTAACAGAATATATAAAAATAATAAATAAATCATAGCTATTAGGTATTATTAAATAGTATGGTTTCTGAAATGACTTGGTATCCTCCTCTGGGAAATGGAGATAACAACAGGACATTGTACAGGGGCCTCTGCGAGATTTCAGTGATGACATACATACAGTGCCTAGCTTACAGTTAATTAAGGCTTAGTGGAATTAATCCATGCTGTTTATATTTCATCAATAATATTACTTTATTATTGTATGCTATGAATTCAAAACTTTAGTCCTACCTACGGTATGTCTTAAAAATTAAGCTAATTAGTCAAGCAATATTTCAATGTCACATGAATAACAAAGTTTTAAAGATCAAATGATAATGTTTTTACTACTATGACTCTTGTCAGTATTGCTAGGTTAAGCACTGCTTTTGGGCCTGACTCGAAAAACATAACAAAAGAAAAGTTTCACACAGTTTTTCCAAGAGTTTTCCTATCTAAAGTGGCCATTTTCAACACATCTCAAAAGCTTTGAACTGCAAAACTTCTAAAGAAATTTCTGAAATTATCTGCAAGTTAAAACTGCGCTTGTAATTTATTTGAATTTAAAACAATCAAATTATCTTACACAGTTTTGAATATTGAACACTAACTTGAAATGACTTTCTTTTATGTTATTTGTGGTTTTGAGTAATGTAATAATCATACATGCTTGGTACTTGTGATCTTTTGAAATTTTATATTAAGTATTTTGCAGATTTTTTTCCCCTGAAACAAAAGGTCAAAAGGAAATTTTTTTTTCCTCTCAGGGTTTAATGATACCAAATTAAATTATTAGAAGTCATAAAATCATAGACCCAGGAAACACCCTGGGAACTGTTTAGTACAAACACACCATTGCACAGATGAGGAAATTAAGGTCCAGAGGGGGAACATGCCTGGCCAAGGTTACATGGCTCATTGGCATATTATACTTTACTAAGTTGCCTCTGTTGATTCTTGCATTTTTAAAAATCATAATGAATATATTTATTTCCTTTACCATGGAAGAATTTTTAAATATTTCTTAAATGTAGTGTTTTTTTCCATTATGTAATAATATTACAATTGTATAGCAGTTACTCTGTGCTGGGCACTTTTCAAAGTGCTCTACAGATATTTACAAGTGTAAGTGTTTTGCAAGAATTTACAAGTATCTAACGCTTACACTAATCCTATGAAGTTGGTACTATCATCATCACCATTAAAGGGATGTGATTACTGAAGCCTAGACAGATATTGTGACTTAGCCTAAGGTCACACAGTTAGTAAATAACAGAGCTAAGTTTCAAACCCAAGCAGCCTGACTCCAGAGGCCATGTTCCTAATTATTACCCTGGGCTGCCTCTCATTACTCATACCAAAATCACGATAATGTGGATCAAACAAACTGAAGACAGGATGGGCATTCCCATTATTTTAAAAACGTGAAAAACATCAAGATATCCAGCACCCAGCTTCTTGTGTTTGAATATTTATTTACTCAGCCACACTAGAAGAGTCATGGTTTTTGTTTTTCAAATTATTTATATAAATATGGGGAGCAACTATATTACTCATTTCAAAAAATTATTTAGGAAAATATTAAAATGTATATGGAAGTTCTTTATAAACAAGGAACATTCCTGGCCAAGGTTACATGGCTTATTGGAGTATTGTAAGCTCACACTTGTAATTCTAGCACTTTGAGAGGCTGAGGCAAGGGGATCCCCTGAGCCCGGGAGTTGGACACCAGCCTGAGCAACACAGGGAGACCTTGTCTCTAAAAAAAAAATGCAGAAATTAGCTGGGTGTGGTAGTGCACACCTGTAGTCCCAGCTTCTTGGAAAGCTGAGGTGGGAGGATAGCTTGAGTCCTGGAGGGAGGTCGAGGCTGCAGTAAGCCATGATCACGCCACTGCACTCCAGCCTAGGCAACAGAGCGAAGACTTGTCTCAAAGAAATAAAAACGAAAATGAAAAATAAAATGTGAAGACTCAGGTAATGGTTAGTTATTGTAAGAAGAAAAATAGTGAAGTATATGATATACAATCAACATTACATGAATAGTAAATATTATTTGAAACTTGAATTTTTAACAATTACAGTATGCATTTTACTGAAAAGTCAATAGGTTATATAACATAAATGGAAATACTGGAAAGATAAGAGAAGAAAAATCATCCCTTTTTGTGGAGGCCACAGAAATGTGTCCTCTTCGACTGCATCTCCACATTCATTCAAGCCAAGTCATGCTTTACCCAGCTGCTCCAGGCAATGCCTGAGCACGACCTGAATATTGGCACTGGCATTCTTGCATGATGTGGGTCTCCTCTAAGAAACAACTTTCACTGTGGAGTTTCCCATTGGCCTAGCAAAGATTTTCTCAGAACTGTGTTGAAATCTGAGGTCTGAGGCTCCTCTTACCTGATTCTTTCTTCCTTCTCTTCTTTCACAGGTGTAGACTACCTCATGGTCTTGAAGACTCTTCTTGACTTCTCTAGCTATCTCCCCTTTCATCCTTTACAGACTTCCCTTCTATGAGCTTCTTGCACATTTAAACTAATCTTAACAATTACTTATTATACCACCATTCAGAGACAACCTGCACTTTCATTTAGTGTGTATCTGTGGGTGCTGGGGCCAGCTCACAATGGCTTGCAAGTGCCAATTGTGTGTATCTCTTTCCACATCTGGTAGCTTCTCAGATTTTACATTAGTAGCTTGAAATTGTCCATGGTAAGAATATCTACAAATGCAATTTTTTTTTTCTCTCCAGGTAAGACGTTGGTTAAACATTTACCAATATACCACTTGTGTAGATATTTTATGCATGTGAAATAACATATTATTTGTTAAGTTATTTATTCCAATTTTAAATGCATGGAGAATAGTTTTCCTATGTCAATAAATATTCTGCCACTAAATTATGTTTAGTGGTTTCATATTATTCCATCTCAAAAATAAAGTATATTATATTTAACTAATTTTCTAATGCTGAACATTTATTTCCAAATATTGTATAAAAATATTCCAGGGTAAAGAACATTAAACATTTAACTCTTTTTCGATTGTTTATACAGGTTAAGTTTTAAAATTTAAAGTTAAATAGTAAAAACATAATAAAAGTTTTGTGTTATAAATTCCAATGGTTACCACACAGAAAGTTTGAATCAACATAGCAAATGTATTTTAATGATACCAGGCTGCTCTGTTCAAACCTGACCCTGCAACTTGTCAGTCATGTGAACTTATGGACTTTGTTCCTCAGCTATTTTTTCAGCAAAATCTATTTAATAATCAAAAGTACTTTATAAGGTTTTTGTAAGTGTATAATTAGTATACATAAAAGACTCAGAAAAGAGTTTAGCATATTCAGTAACCAGTACAGATTTCCATGTTATTATTATTATCAAAATTATTATTTATACATAATCCAAAGAATTGATAAATGGAATTTTCAGATATTATGTTAGGCATTAGCCAAGAACTTCATATGTGATTTTTGTTTTTGTGTGTCTAAGCTGGGGTGAATAGCTAAAGAGATAGTACTTATAATTAGTTTAAAATCACAATAAATGGCAGGAATTATTATTATTCTCACTGACAGTATACACACTTTATTTGCCAGAAGTTGTCACAGGTGATTGATATCTTTATTCATTATTAATTATTGTCCCAGCTCTGAAAAAGTTTATGAAGCCTAAAGCAGTTTTCAGCAAACTAGGACTTGTAGGCCAAATCCATCTGGCCTGATGCTTTTGCAAATAAAGTTTTATTAGACCACATTCACACTCATTTTTTTTTAAAATGTATCACCTGTGGCTGCTTTCACCATACAGCAAAGTTGAATAGTAGCAACAAAGACTATATGGTTTGCAAAGCATGAAATATTTACTGCCTGGCCCTTTTCAGAAAAATTTTCCTACTGCTCTAATGACATGGTATGGAAATTAACAAACAAACACACAACAAAACACAACACAATGCAATCAGCTGAGATTTCTATGAACTAGAGTAAATTGATAAGGTTAGCACATATGAAGGGATTAACTCTAGTTGAATGTTGACAGGGAGAATTCAGATTCTTTGCAACAGCAAACAATGTAACCTAATTATAACATCGCTAATCACTTAAGTGACTCTAATTCACAACTATCATACATTTAAATTACTGGTAAACTCCACCAGTTTAACAAAACCCAGAACACTACTTAAATTAAGTTTCAAAGCCTTAAGGCATTTTTTCAAAGAAACATGACCTAAAATGCTGTTATGCTAGGATTTTAAAGAAGAGCCAAGTAAAGAATTAGAGTAATTATGTGGAAAATTTGGGCAAAAACCACACATTTGCCTCAATTACAAGCAATTTTCAAAATTACTTTGCATGATATAATTTGGTAATATATGAGATTAAAAGAGAAAACATTTCTGGGAAAAAAGTGGCATTCTTCTAAATTGAGGGCTTTTGTAGTGTAATGGCTGAGTTGAATTTTGATATTTAATGCATACCAGTATTTTTAATATAGCACCATTAAGGGTAAGAAGTTTTGGTGGTATCAAAACTGTGAATTAATTTCACCCTTTCCATTCTTATCTAATTGTTTCATTTTTAGTTGACCTCTGATTATCAGTTAACTAGACTTTGTTTATCCCCAACCAGAGACAAAGTGGAAAAGGTTTTATAAGAAAAAGTCCTTGTCTTCCTTTTTACCTTTTTACCTTTAGAGTTCCTTTTACACAAAGAACAAAAGACAACTGCTTAAAAATTCTCTAGAGGCAATCCTAAAAACCATATATCTCTATATAATTTAGGTTTTTAATCACAGTTTTAAGTTAATAAGTTAGACTAACTCAAAAGCTTTAATCTACGCTGTGGTATTGGAAAACATGCTTTAGACATTTTCCGTTTTAATTTCTTCAGTGGTTGATAGAAAAAAGGTTTTTCCTTTTACATTTGTTGAAGAGTATTGAGGACCTTAATGTGCCATATTGACAGAGTAATAAAAATAGCAAATTGCATTTCAGGCCTTGTGCCAACGTCATTAAACTCCCAGTCATACCCAAAACAATAACGGGCCAAACAAAAGCCATAGTTCTCCTCCAGCTTCACTCTGATCCTTGTTGAACTGGGGTTCTTTTTTCTTTAAACTCTTGAACAACTGCTCCAGGATATTTTGACTTCAATTATGTAAACAGCTTGTCCTTCCTTTGTCCCAGGTTTGTTTGTTTGTTTTTCAAAAGTTTTATTGATAATAATACCTGTTCTATAAGTTGGCTGCTCAAATGTTTACTAAGACAAAACGATTGAGTGCCCCATCCCCTACCCAGCTACCCTACTGTTTAGATTTACATGTGAAGAATTTAAATGTGCAAGAATTAATACCCCTTTTAGTTGAATCAGTGACCCAAAAAAACCGATTCCACAATTTAAATACTGCACTTGTCCATGACAAATTGAGCAATAGAAGGGACTGTTTGATCCACTCTACCAAAATGCAACTCTGTAAGATATCAGAATACATTAAAAAGTAAATCTTCAATGTAGTCCACTCCATTTAAAGTCAATACATCAGAAAAGGGTAACATTTTGTGACTAGAGTCACACATTGCTAAAATTTTATTCCAAGAAACATAAAGTCATAGTTTAAAAACCAAATTAAACTTTCAATTTTTTAAAAAAAGAAGATCCTCTTAAAAATATTTTAGTATTTTAAAATATACAAATAAGTGTTTTCATAATATAGCCCTTAATTCAAACCTACCTTATAGGATAAATTCAGTATTTCAGAATTCATTTAGAAATGAAGAAACCTTTAAAAGCTTTCATTTCTAATAAGCATTTTGTTTTTTAGATAGAAAACATATTCCACTTATATAGAATCATTTTTAAAGAAAATAAATAAGCACCAGTTGAGTTATTAGGAGAAGAGCAATCAGAAAAATCATGCCATATATACTCAGGACAAAATTTTGATCTGCTACTTTTTTGAAAATTCTTTGTAATAGAGAGTGGTTTAGTATTACTGTTCGACATTAGACCACGCCATCTTCAATTGCTTTATACAATATCTCAGGAAATGGTCCAGCAGGTTTGCAGTAGCTAAAATGAGATTCATCTCCAATATCGATTCACTTATCCCATGACAGCACTCCCATCTGGAAAGTCCTCAGATCCTTTGAAATCCTCATTTTTGTTCAGTTGACTGTGAACTTAGCTACTTGCTCTTTCACAACTGCAATATGTGGGCAAGATTTCACTAAATTTCTTCATGAACCATTTAAACCAACCTACATTTAACCACCTCTGGGAACTGTAAACTTAAAATTTTCAGAGAGTTTTCTCCCCTCTGATTTAATAAAACTAATCAGGAAATAATTCCAACATAAAGAAAAGTACAAAAAATTGAAAAATACTATTCTGGCATCTTTTGCATGGTACAGGATGATGTACCTAATACAAAACTAGAATTCTAATTCAGCATGGCTGGACCATCACATACATCAGGGTGTGTGATTAGCATGTGCTATGTCTGGGATAATAAATCAGCCTTTTATGCAATCTGCACTAAAAAGCTATGTTTCCATAGGCTGGATCGTCCTAGCCTAAATAATGAGTCAAAAATGGGATCAAGTTATCTTACTAAATCAGAAGACAATTGCAAAACATGGGAAGAAATTATAAGAAAGAACAACTAAAAATCCCTTCAGCTAACCATGGGGGGAAGAAAAAAAAGAACAAAGAGTAGAGAGAAATCTGAAGATCAAGGATTAAACGACAGTTTGCAGAATTCCGTGGTTTTAGTTTGAACAGAGAGTGGGTACTAGGAACTTACAAAAAACTACTGCTTCCACTGAACTAGAATGGTTCATCTTGATCCAAAGTTAAAGGCTTAGTGAAACTTAAGATTAGTGAACAACCTTTTCGGAGACCACAGGAAAGGAGAACAAATCGATCCAAAAGAAAGGTGTAGTGGTTAAGACTGAAATCCTCTGGTTAAGAAGATTAATTGCCTGTTAAGACACTTTATTTTTTAAAAAAATTAAAAACACCCTAAAAGTGTTTTACTAAGATTAAATGTCTTTGAACAGGTTGGCTGGATATATCCATAGACAGTGCCTGTGTGGAATGACAGTTTTAAGATACTAGATAAACATACTCCCTCACCTGCTTGATAGAGTTAAGTAGGCCAGAAATTGATTCCACTGAACAAGCTTTGTGGAGTAGATTTCTGTTGACATTGTCTAGCATCTATTTCTCTTGTTCTGGTAAGACTTCCACTCTATTTCCTGAGGCCTGGTCAACACAAACATGCAATTTCTGCCTATAGTTCAGCTATGAGCTCATGACTCAATCACAGCAGGAGTGAAATGGTGAGTCTTTTACTAGGACTATAGAAAGAGGATTGCTCTTTTGATTTAGAAAAGGTGAACCACGACATTTTGGAGGCCACACTAGAGCCTGAGAATTAAATCTGACCAGAGAAAAGAGGAGCCAAGGTATTGAGAAAAATGGATGTCGCTGGTCTCAGAATTGAGTTAGACCTAAAGATACGACCATAGTACTTTTTACTTGTCCAAAACAAACAAGCAAAAAATCCTCTTTTATGTAAAGTTTATACCAGAATTTCTCACTTTTATAAGAGTTCTGATGCATATGGGAAGCAGAACTAGTGAAGACTTTGCTGAATTGCAAAATGATGCCTCATATAAATAAGGTTGCTTCTAATTAGCTTCATGCATAAATGTAAATCTAGTGCATAACCAGAAGTGCCACACAAAAATACAAATCTTGTGTTGTAAAAATTTATATTTATTAAGATGAGCTAAAAATATAAATTTTAATATGAATTTTCCTGATTTCTAAATGCGGCCTATTAGCTAACATATTTAGGAATACTGTGGAGACTTAAAATCATGGTGTGAATTTTGGGGTGATTGCAGATCATATTGGCTCAATAAATACCAATCTGGGAACTTCAGAGAAGAAGCTCTTCAAAATTCTTTATAGACTCCACTGGAAATATGAAAATACGTTTCTGAGGCTATAGTCACAGGAAAGAGCTAAATGTCAGCTTTCAATGTTTCCATAGGAACATACAGGAGTATACTGGAACATATAAGTAATAATGCAAAGCCTAGAATTAACTTGTTCATTAGGACTTCAGTTATGTCTTGCTTCATAATAAACAGCCGCACAATCAAGTGGTTTAAAATGATAACTATGTGTTATCGCTTAAAAAATCTGTGAATTGGTTGGGCTCATGTGGACAGTTCTGCTCCATGTGGTGTCAGCAGGAGTTGCAGTCATACAGAAGCTCCTTTGGACTGAAATATCCCAGATGGCTTACCCACACAGCTGGTAGGTAGCTGGTGTTGCCTATTAGTTGGTACTTCAGCTTGGGCTGTTCAGCAGATACTTCAGTTCCTTTACATGACCTCTCTTTATGTCTTCAGCTTCTTGCAACATGGTGGGTGGTTTCCAAGAGAAGAACTTCCTATGTATGCAAAAATGAAAGTTGCAATTTCCCATATCTCAGCCTCAGAATGTACCCATGATCATTTCTCCCATATTCAATTGATGAATTAGTCATAGATTTACCACATACACAAAGGGAGGGAAAATTAACTGCATATCCTGGTGGGGAGAGAAGAAAGAATTTGCAGCCACCAGGAAATTTGGTCCATTTGATGTGCTACTCCTTCATTTATTTATTTATTTTAATTCACTTAGTCAATACACATATACTGATTGTCCACAACATCTTGAATACTTATTTAGATAATAGACATATAGATTTAAACAAATGATTGTGGTTTTATACTCAGGGCATAGAAAATCATAACCATTCCTTAGTTTGTTCCTAGAAACTGTTTTTCTGAATGTAAGATCTATCACTGAGAAACCCTTGATAAAGCATTAAATGCATGGAGGATAATTGCCAAATTGCATGATACTTAATGAGTTGCTTTTTACATAAATCCACACAAACTTCTAAAATTCAATGTATTGATTAGGTATTGCCACAATAAAATGCAATGTAGCAGTTGGCTGGTGCCACAATACAGTTGCATAACAAACCACCGCAAAACTCAGTGACTTAAAGCAAGAGTAATTTATTCTTGCATGAATTTAGTACTTTTTTTTTTTTTTTTTTTTTTTTTTTTTTTGAGACAGAGTCTTGCTCTGTCGCCCAAGCTGGAGTGCTTGGCGATCTCGGCTCACTGCAAGCTCCGCCTCTTGTGTTCACCCTCCATTTCTCCTGCCTCAGGCTCCCAAGTACCTGGGACTACAGGAGCCCGCCACCACCCCCAGCTAATTTCTATATTTTTAGTAGAGAAGGGGTTTCACTGTGTTAGCCAGGATGGTCTGGATCTCCTGACCTGGCGATCTGCCCACCTTGGCCTCCCAAAGTGCTGGGATTACAGGAGTGAGCCACTGGGCCTGGTGGAATTGAGTACATTTATGCATCCATCTGTGGGTCAGCTTGGACTCAACTAATTTAGCTGGGGTTGGCTGGGCTTAACTCCAAGCTGAACTTGTAACCCAGGTCTTCTATGTTTATCTCTCATATTTCTTAGCCTAATCTGCTACCTGAGGGATGTTCTTCTCATCATGGCAGTGATAGAAAAGCAAGAGGGCCAGTTCAACTGTACAAGCCAATCCCCAGCCTCTGTTTACATATGCCTGATAATATTTCTCAAGACAAGCCTGTCATGTACCTCAGGACAACATCAATTGAGCAAAAAAAATTATACTCTATCTGTAATAGCAAAAATGTAATAGAAAAATAAAGAATTGAGAAAAAATGGAGCAATATATATCACAGGTGAAAATAATTTGTTAACCGAAGACTTCTTTAATCACTATTTCCCTGAAATTTTTAAAAGACTACGAGGGAGTGAACTCTATTTTCCTATTAGTTTTTCAGTATACATAATCAGATGCCTATTGATTAAAAATAATTTTACAATCAGTTATTAACATTATGTAAGAAAACATTTTTGTGATCATATAATTAATTACATGAAATTCTATTTTATATATTTTATAGCTATAACTTAAAAGTTGACAGAAGTTTGGTATCAAGATACAATTTCATCGTGGGTCCTTGATTTGGAAAATTAGGTAAAGATCAAGATGAGGAGGGGAAAATGTCCTTACTAACAGTAATAAATATTTTCTGGAATTCCCTATTTAGGGCTTATATACTTATAGTCTGAGATTCCTTAATAAGTGTTTACCATGAAATAAACTCTATCTTAATATTTTTCTATAGTGAGTAATACAATTATGTTTCCACAACTTCAGCCCCTAAATTGCTCTATTTCCCAATCTGTTAGCAATCCAAGTAAATTTACAAAACCCTGTGAAATTCCCATCTAATTCTCCAGCGTTTGAAGATGCTTGAGGCTCATAGGAAATACTGCACATGAGTAAGTGTGATTTTTCTTTTACTATAATTTCAATAAAAATGTGCAATTCTGAACATTAATAAATTGATCACTAACAATGCAAATATACAAACAACATAAGTCCATGGATTAAATATTATATATTATTTTTTAAGTGCCATTAATCTCAGTTCCCATACTATAAAGTTCAGTAAAAATTCATTAGTCATTTCCTGATTTATTCTTCAATAGTTTAATATACATTCATAATAATAATAATTATAACTGTATCTTTATTACATAATACATAATAAAATATTGTATATTACATAATATATAATAAAATATAAAATTATAAGAAATAGTAATCATTATGACACTGAAACTAACACATATAGCTCCTGTTCCAAGAGCAGAGTTTGGAGCTTAATCCTCATTATATTGGTGTTATATTATCTGCTTTTTATTAATGAGACAACTATGACACAAAAAGTTTTTATGTCTTGCATAAGAGATCACTCAGAGAGCCAAGTGGTATAAGCAGGATATAAACTGAAGAAGTCTAGATCATATAAATATATAAATGTATGTAGATAAAATCTTCACATTTTAAAACTATAGTATCATATTTTTACTGAATTATTGACTATTTCTTGCTATTGGAACTTTTTTTAAATAAAGCTTCAAGTTCCATAGATTTCTATAAATTCAATAAAGTGTTCATACTTAAAGATAAGTTTCCTCACCGGTTATCACAATTCTATGAAATTTGTACGGTTATAGCATAATTTAGTTAATTCATCTCTCATTGATGACTATTTATATTTTTTCAATCTTTTTCTGGTACAAACAATAATGCAATAAATCTTTATAATGTTTTTCACATTTAAGAGAGAATCTTTGCTATAAAGTTTTTGCTAGATCAAAGAGAATTTTTCAATATAATATTGACTAATATCATCAAGTCACTTACCATAATTAATATGTGGGACAACTTGTTTTTCCACAGCTGCCCAGAAGAGTGTTTTATCAAATACAAATTGAATGTTTTCTGTCTTAGAGATGACAAATGGAATCTCAATGTGTTTATATTTAGAAATTTTTCCAACATTGAATAAGGTTAAGTATGTTTTTAGACACATCTTCAAGAGTCATTGTATTTCCTTTCCTTCTCATTGTCTCTTCAAATAATTTGCCCATTTTTCTACTGAACTGGTCGTATTTTTTTCAAAGAACTACTTATACATGAAGGAAATTAGTCTTGTGTGATATGTTTTTCATTTCCCCCACCCCAATTTTCATTTATCTTATAATTATTTTTCTATTATTCAAAAGATTTTTGTTTTTTCTTCCTTTGTGCATTTAAATATAGTCAACTATATCAATCTCTCAGTTTATAACTGAATTTTGGCTTATGTTTTGAAAAACCTATCTCAATCTGAGCTTATAAAATAATTTCCCCATGATTGAATCTAATACTCCTATGATTTCATTTTATTCTAAAACATATAGTCCATTTGGAATTTATCATTTATTCCTTTTGGAGTTACCATATATTTTAATTTTAAATCTGATATTTTCAGCCAGGGTCAGGCAGGCTATTTTATTAAGTGAATATTAGGACCTACATTTTTTGTTGTCTTCAGAATTCTTCTTAATTTCACTGACATCTTAAGAAGTTTTCTTATGTACTATACCTTTACCGACACAGTAGTTAGCATCCTTTTTGTCAACATTTTATAGGATGAAGCACAAACCTTTACAAACAAATAATAGCTGTGATTGAATTATACTTATTACTGAAAAATTGCTATTTTTGAATAATAATTTTTCTGTACTATTCACTAAATAGCTTTTCATTCATTGAATCCTTTTTATCCATAACCATGAGTTGAATTATTGTTATATGTATGGGACGTAGTCATACAAATATAGATGAGACTCAGAACTCAAGTATGTGAAAAACAAGCAAATCAGTAGTTTCTACTCTTTGGTTTCTGTATTCTTATAAATTATAACTTGTAATGACTCTCAAAATTAAAAATTGACAGCAGCATGCCAGATAAATTCACCAAAAATATCTAACATCTAAAAATATCTAATAAAGAGAAAGCTTTGATTAATCTTTGAGGATTAATTAACTAGAAAGTCATCAATCATTAAAATGATATTTACTTAGACTAGTAACCAAGAACAATTGATGGCGAGATCATTGGAAATCCTTCTTAATGGCATAATGGAAGGTCAATTACTTGGTGTACTTTTTCTTCAATCAACTACGGTTCTTATGAACTATTCTTTCTCTTCATCATCACAAAATTAATACTTTAATGCTATGACCACCTTATGTGGAATATGACATTGTACAAGATTACAAGATTACAGCATCACCTGAGAACTTGGTGAGATTTTGGGTTCTAGACGCAGTGCTGCTGCAAGTTTTGAAATCTCAGGCAGGAGATCCTTCATTTGTAGACATGAATTTGAATAAATGATACCTAATTTCACTCCACCTTTTAAAATGCTATGATCCTTATCTTTTTTAAACATTCATCTGGAAACACTGATTACTGGATAATTTAGTTCAAACAACTGAATTTGACCTCAGAATAAAATTGTTTTGCAGGCTGGTTTTCCAAAACATTGTATGAACTCTCATTTCTTTATTTCTTTTACTTGACAAAACCTAAAACAATAATCATTTGAAATTTTACTCCTTGAGATAAGCCATAAGACATTACCCTACAAAAAAGTAAATTGAATGGAACATTGTGTAAATAACAATGAAGAATCACTGCATTAAAATATAATTGAGTAATTTCTTAGCTTACAAAAACCTATAACCAAATATCAACTAAGAAAGTCTTCTCTTTCAGTTTTGAATTATTCTAAAGATTCAAACTAGCATATCCTGCCACATCAATTTACTCTGCTTGTAGTAGAGTAACCGTACTGAACTTTGACCAATCTATAGTTCCAAACCATCTGCTTCCAAAGGAAAATGATGCTTTCTTCAATGAAAGACATAAAAACACCAAATATATGCCTAATTGCCCAGCTGGCTGAGTTGAGAAGAAAACACCTCAAAGCTGATTGGTAAATTGATTTTGCCATTTGCTGTGGTTTTCTGCAAGCATCTAATCAATTGGATAGTTTGTGCTGACCCATTTTTGGGTTATTGTGTTCTCTCTGTAATATTTATCTTCAATACTGTTTTAGCCTTATGTATTTTATACATTTGTAAAATGAAAACACTCTCCTTATGCTTATTCTAGAGCTTTTATATGCCAGGTACATATAATGCAGAGGTACACATAATTTAAAAAGTTAATCCAGTGTTTGGCATAATTAAAAGTTTCTATCAACTATATTTAGTATAGGAAATGATTAATGTAATTAAGGTGAGGGATAAATTTTTTTAGATACAGTAGTATGAACACTGCATCGATTATAAATTTGAGACTCTTTTCTTTTATATATTTGTCCCATAAATTCACAGATTCTAGAATTTGGAAGTAACCTTAAATGTCCTCTATTCCAACAAGGCATCTAATGTTTGAATTCCCTCTACAACATCTCCACCATGTGGTTATCTGGCCTAAGTCACCACCAGTGAACAGGAAAAACATTGTGTCCTGTGGAAATTAATTTTATCTCTGTTTAGTCCTAACTATTGCATGGTCCCTCTTTATGTTAAATTCAAACTAATATATTTTAAACTATTAACAACGGATTTTAATTCTAAACCATTAGTGCCTAATACAGTGAGCCTAAATCACTCATTAATGCTCCCTTACCATTAATAATCTTCTACTATCCCAAGAGAGATATCATTCGAATCCCTGTGCATTTCTGGCAGATATCCTCTGAACATTCTATAATGTGTTCATATTCCTATTGAAATGTGGAGCTTGAAGCTACACATTATGCACTAGGTGGTGACTGATTACCAGAGTAAAGGCAAATTATTACTTCATTTGACAACACTCTTGACATGAAACTTCCATTAATGCAACCCAACGAGATGTTGATATAAACCGTACACTACTGAACTATTTTCTATAACCCTAAATTGCTTAACAGATATATCCCTGTAATTATGCAGTTTGCTTTTGGCTTTCTATACCTACTGTAGTACATTTAAGTTTGCTTATATTAACTATGAGCTGTCTGTTTTTATCCTTTCATTCAAATTAAAAGCAAAATGAATTTTATTTAAACATTTTAATTTCATATTTAATATCTGTAATTCTATTAGTAGCTGCATATGACAGGAGAAAATGATTGCAGTTTAAACCAAATAAAAGTTTATTTCTTTTTCATGTGGAAAATATTAAGAGGTTCATAGTCCAAGAATGCCATAGTGACTCCATTGTGCCACCAGTAGCACTCAGTTATTTTTGTCTGTTTTTATTTTCTTTAAATCCATAGTTATGCATGAGTTCAAGGAACACATGAAAATGTACCTATTATTCTGCCTTGCAATGAGTTCAACTAAAATATGGGGTTCCTACTAAGGAAGAAAGAGCGATTACACACTAAGGAGGAAAGAAAGAATACACACTCTTTCCAAGCATACATGGAATATAAACAAGAATTTTTAAATCTATTAGACAATAAATCAAATCATAACAAATTCCAAAGTATTGAGAACCATAAAAAGATGATATTTTATATTCACAAAAAGTAAAGCTTTAAATACCTGGCAATAAAAATTCCTACACTCCTGGTAGAAATTTAAATTTGTTTAACAATTTTGAACGTTATTTTGTTATAGAGTAATATTAAATATTTGTAACTTATTACTCAACAATTCCATTCCAAGTAGAATCTCTTTAATTTCTTCGCCAGGAGGCTTGTACTAAAATGTTTGTAATAGCCTAATACTGCAAAAAAGATTCCAACAACAGCAGAAAAGATGAATGACTTGTCTTATATAGCAGGCATATCCACAAGATAAACCTTAAAAACATGAAACATCACAATAATTTAAAGGCCTAAAAGAATATAAAAATTGTAAGGACATTTGTATAAATAAATCAATAATATATAAACAATTTATTATTGGTGATACACATATGAACTGCTTTCAAAAGTTAATGAAACTGAAGGATGATGAAATTAGTAAAAAAGATTCTCTTTGGGGGAAGGGAGGGAGATAAAGACCATTGGGGGCAGGTCAGTGGGGAACATAGATTTTAGATTTGCTAAGTGATATTCTACCTCTCAAGTTGAGTGGCTGTTATATTGTTGAAACTGTATGCATACACTGTGTATACTACTTTATATATAACATTCTTCATTGAAAACATGTAAAAGTCAGACAAAATATAGATACATTTTTATTAAAAGAAACATGAAACAACGTGATAAAGAAAGGTTCAAATAAAGACGGAGATATATAAAGAAAGTGCAAACTAAACATAAGTAAGACTTAATTATGAGACCACATAGCGTTTAATATTTAAAGAACCTAAGTCATTAAAGGGACACATTATGTAATAATACAAGGCACAATTTATGAATATGTGACAGTCCTAATTCTGTCTGAAACAAATAACGCAGTCAATGAAGCAAAAACTATTAGAAAGGCAAGGAGAGATCTGTTTCTATATTTTATGCATTTATTGATGTTCCAGAATACCTGAAACAGGGCTTGTAATACTTGTTATTAAAATTTGCTTTTTTTAACAAATAGAAGAGATTATTATAATGGAACATTTACTATCACCAGTGAATTCAGGGGGATTATTATAATCAAAAAATTAACAAAGTAATTAAAAAATTTCAGAATATACATATATACTTATATACATATATACTTCCATTTTTACATGTATTTCTACATATAATTATCTATCTACAAGACATCCTAAATTTTTTGAACCCTAAGTATTTTAAAGACCAAACGTGTGATCTTAACCTAATACAATTTAAAACACATAATAAAGAATTTCCCAATTACATTTCTGGATTGAAGCAAGAAACATGCAAAGTGATGCTACAAATTATTTAGAAAACAATTAACCTATATTTTATACAAAACATCTATGATTAGCTAAATGATAGAGAAAAATGTGAAGATATTATCTTTCTTTCTTTTTTTTTTTTTTGAGACGGAGTCTCGCTCTGTCGCCCAGGCTGGGGTGCAGTGGCTGGATCTCAGCTCACTGCAAGCTCCGCCTCCCAGGTTCACACCATTCTCCTGCCTCAGCCTCCCGAGTAGCTGGGACTACAGGCGCCCGCCACCTCGCCCGGCTAATTTTTTGTATTTTTTAGTAAAGACGGGGTTTCACCGTGTTAGGCAGGATGGTCTCGATCTCCTGACCTCGTGATCCACCCGTCTCGGCCTCCCAAAGTGTTGGGATTACAGGCTTGAGCCACCGCGCCCAGCTGATATTAATCTTTCTTATCAAGTTAAAGAAAATAGTGAAGTAGCTAAAAAATAATTTGTGTTAGTTTACAAGTAGAAAGTGGAAATTCACAAAGATAAGAGCTAAAATTGAATAAATACGAAAAGAGCAAAGATAAATATAACCAGTCTTTTTCTAAGTATGAAAATGTCATTTAAAGGCTTTGTGAGACTGAAGAAGCAAGAAACAGAATGAAAATAAATTTTTAAGGGAAATTAAAACAGATATGATCACATAAAAATTAGAATAAAAATGCAACACTATATTAAAAAAATTTAAATTTATAGTAACTGAATAATTTGCTAATGAACTTAAAATACCAACATTTATACATAAATAATTAAAAAATACAATATAAAAAATTGAAAATTTCATTTGAAATCTAACAGTGAGAAATACACTAGAATAACAACATTTCACCACTGAATTCTATATGAATTTTAAGGAATATAGTATTACAAATAGGGAAATAGTTGTGAAGTTACTTTATTTCTTTAATATACATGCATGTTATTCCAAAATAAAATAATGATAGAAAATAAATTAAAAGGCCTGCAAACATCATTTAAAAGTATAAAATACTAAATTCATTTTAATGAATACCAGGAACTTGACCAGAATTTGTTTGCTATTTTCATTATTTTTGTAGCAAATACAATGAAAAACAAAATAAAATATTTGCATGATAAAGTAAAAAATATAAACATATGATATTTAAATATATAATAGTCATAAATACATTGTATCATTAAATAAAATGTTAGAGGAAAAAATGGTATTCCTTTTCTGGTGAGAACATACAGATCTTGAAGAAGTCTAAAATACTCTGGGGGACTAAGGAATCTTCTAGACTTCACTACAGTGACTTAATATGAGGTAATACTAAAACATTAAGCTGTTCTCATAAGCACTAAAGACTTAAGATTGAAATGTAAAAATTATTCTAAACATAATAGCAATGAAAAATGTAAACTACTTTGTAAATAATTAACAAGAATAACATAGGTCATATACACATAAAATTGTAGTAACTGAAAGCCATACATCAAGGTAAGACCAAACAGTGATATAGAACGTATTCGTGAATAAAATCTTAATGCCACAAAATAGAAATTCTCTAAACTCCAACTATATATTTAAGTTTATTTCAACTAATATTCTGACAGGATTGGCATTTTGGGATGGTGATGGTGAAAATTAAATATTATAAACTTAAACTCAACCAAAATAACTTAGATTTTATGGAAAAGGAAAAGGAAAAGTGAGGTGCATAGAAACAAATAAGTAGATTTATATATGAGACAAAATGTAGAGAAGGCAGTAATAGAACCAAATTAATATGAGAATTTAACCTATAACAAAAACGTATTTCAATTTAGTAAAAAAGTGATTTAGTAAAGTTGGTGCTGCCATAATTATTTATAATTCTAGAATCAAATAAACCTTGCACTGTATCTTACATTTTAAACCAAAATAAAACGCAATTATACTACATATATAAATTTTTGAAGGTTGAAAATTTAAAATTATAGAAGAAACTATAGTCAAATATACTAATAAGCACAGTGGACAAGAACGTAAGTAAGAAAGATGGTATAAAAGTATAAAAAACTAAACATATATATTCTTATGTAATTAAAACATGACAAAAGACATTATAAACAAAATGAATAGATGCATCATAAATTGGAAAGTAAGTTCATTGCAGCAAGTGACAAAGTATTATTACTTACAATAAACAGTAAAATGTTAAAAATGAAAAATAAATAAAAAATAAAAATGGTGAAAGGAAATGCATAAATCCACAGAAGAGTAAAACAAAATATAAATAATTATTATACAGCAAATGTTAAAACTATTTGTCAGAGAAATTAGCATTAAAATACAAATAAGTTACATATTTTTAGCTTCGGACCAGCAACAACAACAAAAGGTAGCAATAACGCTGCTTGAAAATGGATAGAAAAGTAATGTACTTTCATATTTTGGCAGTAGAAATGTATATGTGTAGCCTTTCTGAAAAGCAATCTGACGAAATCTATTAAAAATAAAACAGTTTCCCTGCACCTCCAAAAATTCACAACTAGGAATACTGCACACAGAACTAATCTTATTTGCCAAGACATTTGGATAAGGATGTTGTATTTTCCGTTTTCACACTGCTGATAAAGACAGACCCGAGACTGGGGAAAAAAAACAGGTTTAATTGGACTTAACAGTTCCATATGGCTGGGGAGGCCTCAGGATCATGGCGGAAGGTGAAAGGCACTTCTTATATGGCAGCAGCAAGATAAAAAAATGAGCAAGATGCAAAAGCGGACACCACTGATAAAACCATCAGATCTCATGAGACGTATTCACCATGGTGAGAAGAGTATGGCGGAAACCGCTCCCAAGATTCCAACTATCTCTGTACGTGGCAGCAGCAAGAGAAAAAATGAGCAGGATGCAAAAGCGAACACCCCCGATAAAACCATCAGATCTCATGAGATGTATTCACTAGGGTGAGAAGAGTATGGGGGGAACCGCTCCCAAGATTCCAACTATCTCTGATTGGGTCCCTCCCACAACATGTAGGATTTATGGGAGTGCGATTCAAGATGAGATTTGGGTGGGAACACAGAGTCAAACCGTATCATTTCACCCCTGGCCCCTCCAAACCTCATGTCCTCACATTTCAAAACAAATCATGACTTCCCAACAGTCCCCTCAAATCTTAACTAGTTTCAACATTAACCCCAGACTCCACGGTTTAAAGTCTCATCTGAGACAAGACAAGTCCCTTCCTCCTATGAGCCTGTAGAATCAAAAGCAAGCTAGTTACTACCTAGATACAATCAGGATTCAAGTATTGGGTAAATACAGCAATTCTGAATTGAAGAAATTGACCCAAACAAAGGGGTTACAGGGCCCATGCAAGTTGGAAATCCAGCAGGACAGTCAAATTCTAAAACTCCAAAATGATCTCCTTTGACTCCATGTCTCACATCCAGGTCACACTGATTCAACAGGTAGGTTCCCATAGTCTTGGGCAACTGAGCTCCTGTGGCTTTGCAGGATATAGCCCTGCTCCTTGCTGCTTTCACAGGCTGGTGTTGAGTGTCTGCGACTTTTCCAGGCACACTGTGCAAGCTGTCGGTGGATCTACCATTCTGGGGTCTGGAGGACAGTGACCCTCTTCTCACAGCTCCACTAGGTGGTGCCCCAGTAGGGACTCTGTATGGGAGTTGCGACCCCACATCTTCCTTTCACACTGCCATAGCAGAGGTTCTCTATGAGATTCCTGCCCCTGCAGCAAACTTTTGCCTGGGCATCCAGGCATTTCCATATATCTTCTGAAATCTAGGTGGAGGTTCCCAAACCTCAATTTTTGACTTCTGGGTACCCACAGTATCAACACCACATGGAAGCTGCCAAGGTTTGGGGCTTGCAGTCTCTGAAACTATGGGCCGAGTTGTACCTTGGCCTATTTTAACAATGGCTGAAGCAGCTGGGAGGCAGGGCACCAAGTCCCTAGGCTGCACATAGCATGGGGACCCTGGGCCCGGCCCGTGAAATCACTTTTTTCCTTCTAGGCTTTCGGATCTATGATGGGAGGGGCTGCTGGGAAGTTCTCTGACATGACCCGGAGACATTTTCCCCATGGTCTTTGGGATTCATGGTCAGCTCCTTGTTACTTATGTAAATTTTTGCAGCCATCTTGAATTTCTCCTCAAAAAATGGGATTTTCTTTTCTACTGCATTGTCTGGCTACAAATTTTCTTAACTTTTATGCTCTATTTCTCTTTTAAAATGAAATGCTTTTAACAGCACCCAAGTCACATTTTGAAGGTTTTGTTGCTTAGAAATTTCTTTCACCAGTTACCCTAAATCATCTGTCTCAGGTTCAAAGTTACACAAATCTCTAAGGCAGGGGCAAAATGCAGTCAGTCTCTTTGCTAAAACATAACAAGAGTCACCTTTCTTCCAGTTCCCAACAAGTTTCTCGTCTCCATCTGAGACCACCTCAGCCTGGACCTTATTGCTCGTATCACTATCAGCATTTCTGTCAAAGCCATTCCACAAGTCTCTAGGAGGTTCAAAACTTTCCCACATTTTCACATCTTCTTCTGAGCCCTCGAAACTGCTCCAATTTCTGCCTGTTACCCAGTTCCAAAGTTTCTTCCACATTTTCAGGTATCTTTTCATCATCACCCCACTCTCGACACTAATTTACTGTATTATTTTGTTTTCACGTTGCTGATAAAGACATATCTGAGACTAGGAAGAAAAAGAATCCACCCCCATGACTTAAATAATCTCACACTGAGTCCCACCCACAACATGTGGGAATTATGGAAGTACAATTCAAAATGCAATTTAGGCAGGGACAAAGAGCCAAACCATATCAGATTTGTGTTTCAGAATTGTTTGTATGAGCAGAAGACTGAAAGCAAGATGAATGTTCATCAATGTTTTGATGCTTGACTGTATGGTGGCCCATCACACCGTGAAATAACAGACAGTCATTAAGAAAAATAATACATTCTAACACTAGTTGTTTGCATGAAGGAATTCCCATGAAGCTTTTTTTTACAAATTTTATTTTAGATTCAGGGAGTATATGTGCAATTTTATACCTGGATATATTGCATAATGTTGAGGTTTGCGTATAGATGATCCCATCACCCAGGTACGGAGCATAGTACCCAATAGTTAGTTTTTCAGCCCCTGTCCCCTAACCTACCTCGCTCCTCTAGAAGACCCCAGTATCTATTGTTGCCGTCTTTATTTACATGAGTACCCAATGTTTAGCCTCCGGTCATATGTGAGAACATGTAGTATTTGACTTTCTGTTCCTGCATTAATTAGCTTAGGATAATGCCTTCCAGCTGCATCCATGTTACTGCAAAGAACATAATTTTATTCTTTTTTATGGCTGTGTAGTATTCCAGTTATTTTCTTTATCCAATTCACTGTTGATGGGCACCCAGGTTGATTCCATGTCTTTGTTATTGTGAATAGTGCTGCAATGAACATACAAGTGAATTTGTCTTTCTGGTAGAACTATTTATTTTTCTTTGGGTATATACCTAGTAATAGACTTAGATTTCTCAATGAACTTAAAGCAGATTTACCATGAGGTATACGAAAATGAAAGTTAATATGTGGAAAAAATAGAAAATTCCTTTTCTGCTAAGTAATAATACAAATATTATTGCTTATAAACATATAGTATATTATTATATAAGTATATAATATAATATGTAATAATATACATAACCATATGAATGTGAAGCATCTTTGAACTTCTGAATGATTTACTTGGGTGCTTAGTGGAAAATGGTTTGCTGTAGCACAAACAGGAGAAACTATGGGGAGAAGCTACCACGGTACTAAGTTGTATAGAATTATATTAATGGCAGCAAGAGTGATGAAAAATTTATAATTAGAAGATTATTTACACCTGTATTATTCAATAAACTTGTAAATTTCCCATATGTGGCTAATAAAATTGAAATTAAATAAACAAACAATTTAGCTCCTTGGGCACACTAGCTATATCTCAAGTATTCAATAGCCATATGTAGCTATGACTATCATATAGGACAACAGCAGAAAATTCTGTTAAATAGCATTGTTTTATATGTCAGCTAGATAAACATTTGGACCAGTGGTTAGAAAAATCTAGAAAAGTTATTATATTCCATTTAAAAAAAAATTCGAAGATGTCCTTGGCAACATTTTACATATTTTGCCTATGTTTCCAGACTTTATGGACTCCCTTGTATTTATGATGTTTATGTCTTCAATGTGTATTTAATGAAAGATGAAAAATGAAGTAAAATTTTCAGGTTTGCAGACTACAAAAGTTTGAAAGCATAATTTTGGCAGAGGTGGCAAGTAGACCAAACTAAGACATATTGTCTCCATCTCCTTTAGTAAGAGTAACCCCATTTTTAGTTTGGCCTATTAAATGCCAGAATAGAAAGTATATAGTTTCCAGTGTTCCTTACACTGATGTGTAACTATAGACTTAAAAGAAGAAGCACACACACATACACATATAAACAACTGAGTCACCTAGAAGGGTTGAACTTTCTTTTTCTTTTTCTTTCTTTATTCTGGCAGGCACATTGGAGGGGATAGCTGGAGCTTCAGTGCTGCTTGTGGAACATGAGATGATCTGGAAGATAGAAACCATGAGTCTGATAATGGAAAAGGCTGGAAACCAGGGCTGCTGGGGACATAATGAACCACTATAGCAGCCTTAGACTACACACCTCTGGAATCACTACATTTAATACCAAGAAGGGCCAGCGGGGAGGAGAGAGGGTGGCAGAGGAAGAAGAATGAAAACATCCCTAGTTTATATAACACCTGATTACAGACACAGTATCATCCTCAATGTAAAAGATATCAATGTAAATTTAACACAAGATAACATAAGAAAACATACATGAAAATATTATTTGCAACTTTCAAGTAGCAGAAAGTTTCAGGTAAGTTATCACTGAGGACAGACATGTAAAATGGGGTGGATGCATGCTAAGGAGTGCTATAGAGCTATTAGAAACATTGAAACAAATATATAATCAATAATGGAAATTGATCACCAGAAATATTGTGTTGGATTATAAAAATAAAAGAAACCAATGAATTTTAACACAATAATGTCTATCTAAATTTTAAAATATGACCACAAAATGCAACTGTGTGTTTTACAAATACAATATATACCGGTGAACTCACATCCAATACATCATGTTTCTTCAAAAGTGGAATGAAATGAGAATGAAATACTGATACAAGGAAAAAATAAGATAAAAAGAGAGAAGATAAAAAAGGAAGAAAGGGAGGGGTGCAAAATACCATGAGGTGATAGACTGAGAATTATGATTAATATATTCTGCTGCATTTGAGGTCCAAAGCATTAAAAATATTTGTTGCTCTATTAGAGGGTATATTAAAAGGGAAGATGACAACCGGCAGTGAGACTAGTTGCCAGTACACAGACTCATGTGTACCATAACCTATGACATAGTAGCTACTCATTTAAAATGTATTTAAAGAAATGATTTTTGAATATAACCCAGGAAGAGTTTTATATATTTCTGATATTTGAGCACCATTAGAATTTATAAAATCTTCTTAAAACAACTATTTTTTTATGTATAATTGTGAGATAATTATCCTTTTCTTGCTTACCAAACAAGCAAGTAGCAGCTATGCAAGGTATAAAATTTTTCTAGAATCCTATTTCTATGGCATATTTATTTTCTAATATAGAAACTATCAGTGAATGCAATGCAATTTAATATGTGTGTATTTTGCTTTAAGTCAGCGAATAGCATGCCAACTATTATACTTTGATTCCTTCTTTAGCACATCTTCCAATGTGTTTAAAAAAATGATCTGCCAGTATTTGTGTTCCGTAGGCTAAGGCACATCTTCATCACCAGCTAATGTATTTGTTCTCAAAAGACATGAGCAGAAACGACTGAGGATGTCTCCACATCTGTCTCCTCCAGGTGGCAGTTGTACTTCCTTCCCCACTGTTTTCTTCATTAAGACTCATCTAGTCTTTTAAAAATTGGCAACTGTTTTGCAAAATTTGAGCATTTTTCCCCTTCGAGGAATGGATCAGAGAATTTGCAAGACTGATTAAATTTTTAAAAAATAGTTATCAAATAAACTTCATGGCCTCAAAGATATGGCTCCCTGTTGCTCAGCCTGAGAGTGTAGTTTACTGACATGATTTTCAGCATTGTAAACAAATCTTCAGTCCAAGAAATATTATTCCATGAGGGATTTGGCTAAGATTCAGATTTCAGTGCTTTTGTCAAAACATACATAGTAGTTTGTATGTTTTAAAAGCAAATAAACTATGCATGTTTTGACAAAAGCATTGAAATCTGAATCTTATCCTAGGAGGAAACGTATTTCCCTCTCTGCAAAATCTTTGAAATATGAAAAAAGTGAGGCATATATACAGTGAATATGTGTAATTGGATGCAAGAGGCCATGACAACATCAAACTCTTTATGTTTAGAAATAAATGTCTTTGAAACTTTAAAATAGAGGAGAAAATAAATTATATGTTCTTTTTTTAAAAAAGATGAAAAATTATTTTTATAATCTCATTTATTCATTCATTCATCAGATAAACGATTACTGAGTTCCTTCTGTGTTTCAGGAACTGGGCTAGTCTCTGTGACAGTCAAGTACTACTTTGAGGAAGTTTAGATATTAGTATGGTAGATTATATGTATGTAGTAATTTTGATATGAAGTGAGCAATAAGAACTTTAAAAGAGGCTGGGCATGGTGGCTTATGCCTGTAATCCCAGCACTTTGGGAGTCTAAGGGGGGCAGATCACCTGAGGTCAGGAGGTAGAAACCAGCCTGGCCAACATGGTGAAACCCTGGCTCTACTAAAAATACAAAATAGCTGGGGGTGCGTGGTGGTGGGCGCCTATAATCCCAACTACTCAGGAGGTTGAGGTAGGAGAATCGCTTGAACCTGGGAGGCGGAGATTGCAGATTGTAGTAAGCCCAGATCACTCCACAGCAATGCAGCCTGGGTGACAGATACATTCAACCTCCAAAAAAAAAAAAAAAAAAAAAGAAAAGAAATGAAAGAACTTTGAAATAAATGCTGACTGGAGAGTAAAGTGTGTTCAGGAGATAATTCTCATAAGCCAAAGTGACCCAGGGTAAAAACATGTTTCTGTCCTGGAATTCACGTCATTGTATAATTTTCTTCTCTTGAGTGTGAGTTGGGCCTAGGTACTTGCTTCTATCCAAGAAAAGAAAGTAAAAGTGGTGGAATGTAACATCTAGACAGGGTCACAAAACACTGACTTGTTGACTGCTGTAGGCGCTGTTATGCTCTTCTCTCTTGCTTGTACTACTAAAGCAAATGGCAGCAGTGTGAGGTGTCTTACAGAGGAAGGAGCCCATTTGCCAAAGATGGAACGAACATCAGCTTCTAGCCAACAGCCAGCAAGGGGCTGGGGGGACTTTAGCCCATGACGACCTGAATACCAATAATCATGTGAATTAATTTATGGAATAGACCTTCTCACAGTTAAGATGGAAGATGACTGCAATCCTGATAAAGACTGTAATCATAGCCTTGGGAGGGGCTCCGCGCCAGAGGTCAGTGTTGTGTCTGAATTCCTGACCCACAGAAATCATGAGATAATAAATATTTGTTGTCTAAAACCACTATGTTTTGAGGGCAACTTGTTAGGCAGCAACAGATCACTTTTAGCACGTCTGAGAGGAAAGGAATTGCAAATTCATGTCATAATCTTTGGGAAACATCTATATGCTAGACAGGAGGTACACAGTAATGGACAGAATAGACAAAGAGCTGCACTTGTTCACCTTATGGTCTGCTAATAAAATATCCAACAATAATTATACAAATCATTATTTAAGTTGTGCTACGTTAAATGAAGGAACTGTGTAATGTGCAAGGAGGGAGTAAAATAAAGGCACCCAGTCTAAGCTTGGGGGTAATGACTTTGCTCAAGAAATGATATTTCATCATATGAAAAACCTGGGTAGAAGGGAGAGAATGGTATATGAGAGGAAAAACAGAAAAATTTCCTTATAGACAGGAAAAGCATATGGAAAGAACTTGGGGCCTGAAACTAATGAGACAAATACTTTTATATGTGACTGGGCACGGTGGCTCATGCCTGTAATCCGAGGACTTTGAGAGGCCGAAGCAGGAGGATCCCCTGAGGCCAGGAGTTGGAGACCAGCCTGGCCAACATGGTGAAACCCCGTCTATACTAAAAATACAAAAATTAGCCAGGCATGATGGCGGGCATTTGTTATCCCAGCTACTGGGGAGGCTGAGGCAGGAGAATCACTTGAACTTGAGAGGCAGAGGTTGAAGTGAGTTGAAATGGTGCAACTTCACTCCAGACTGGAAAACAAAGTGAGACTTCATCTTAGAAAAAAATAAAAAAAGACTTTTACATGTCGATACTCTTAAGTATCAACAAATATTGAGATTAAATGCAAAGAAAAGAAGTTTAAGACATTTAAAGGAGAATATTGAAAAATCACAGTTGATATTTTAGAGCAATTACTCTTTTTTTTTTTTTTTTTTTTTGAGACGGAGTCTTGCTCTGTCGCCCAGGCTGGAGTGCAGTGGTGCAATCTCCACTCACTGCAAGCTCCGCCTCCCAGATTCAGCCATTCTCCTGCCTCAGCCTCCCCAGTAGCTGGGACTACAGGCACCCACCACCACGCCCGGCTAATTTTTTGTATATTTAGTAGAGACGGAGTTTCACCGTGTTAGCCAGGATGATCTCGATCTCCTGACCTAGTGATCTGCTTGCCTCGGCCTCCCAAAGTCCTGGGATTACAGGCGTAATCACACCTGGCCAGAGCAATTACTCTTATGGAGAAAACACAAATTTTAGGAGGCCAGTTAGGAAACAGAGAGATGATGATGATTTCATCTCAGGTGGCTATGATGGTAATAGAGAATGAGAGATAATACGATACGCTATAGAATGCAATCAGGTGTACCACTACAACTATAAAATTATATCTCAGTTTTCCAAAGGCACAAACATTTACTAAATATACATTTTTGTTTAATCAAGCAGAAGTACATAATGATGAGTTGTTATATATAACAATTTTCTTTACATAATGGGAAATAATGCATGAGGCAGAAAAGTTATAAAAGATTAATTCTACTTTGCTACAGAGTTCACTTATATACTTCTTTAGAAAAAAAGATCATACTAACTTATGTTGAAGACTTTGATTTCTATCTAAAACTTCAGTTAATTATATTTATATTTATATACTCACTCTTTACTTCTGTTTTAGTCTTAAGCACGACAACAATAATGTGCATGAATTGAAATACTAATGTTTTTCTAATCATGTGAGGAAGAGGAAAGGATGCAGTGTATAATAGCAGACTTATTACTCTTATTTCCTCAACATTTTGTTCCAAAAGTTCAACGTTCAGTTTATCTGTGATGTAAAATAATATAATGTCAGACATATTTAAAAAGTAAAATTTGCCAATGGGAGTTGAAGGAAAATCACCTTCTCCTTCAGTGTCGTAGGTTTCAGAAGATAATCTAGCCTAATTATTTGAAAAATAATTTTGTTTTCAACCTAACTTTGTACAAAGAAAAATATTTCATATTAAAATGTTGCATATTACTCAGTTATTTAAAAATATTGTAGTCAGATGATATGATTTCTGGACTACGTCTTTGTTAATAAGGCTATGCAAAAGAATTTTTGAAATCCTACTAGACAGTTATAAGAGTCACTTAGAGTAAAATTTAAAATAGTATACTTTATCCTGATATGGTACTTTACTTTTCATCTTATACTGTACCTCAAATAGACAAAGAACAATTATAAATTTTCTCTAGATAGATCTTATGTTATAAAGATCAACATATGAAAAAGTATATACTATAAAATTATGTCTCTTTTAAAGGATTTTAGAAGATAAAAAGCATTCCTGCCTCTCCAGAGGACTATGAAATTATTAACTTTCCTAACGTACATACTTTTTTTTTTTTTTACCATAGCAGGTTTTGTGGACGTGTCATATTTACGTCAGCCCTTTTATTATTGTAAGGAGCAGTACTGAGAAATTCAACTTCATTCTGAGTTTGATACCACCTTCAACTTCAAACTCTCTGATTCTTTTAATAAAAGCACATCATGTTTTGCTGAATGCCTGTGCTTTCCCAGGAGTCTAGTTCCCTGCCTTTGTTTAATGATTATTGGGCATAATTGTTCAGGTTTCACTGATTAGCGTCTGTCACCTTGACAGCCGTTTTAACCTTATTCTGATAAAGGGCAAACACTGTCTCATCATCTTTGGGTTATTACACTTGGTTCATACTCAGTGATTATTGACTCTGTACCTCCAACTCAGATTTAAATAATAGACCACTTATACCATATTAGACAATCCATGCTTTAATTTTATGAAGGTCATGCTATGTCAGGAGCTGTGAAGTCGTCAACCTATACTCCAAACATCTGTTCAAGGTTAGCATTAAACAGACCCCCAGAAATATACAGTAGAAATACCATAAAGCTGTTTATGAAAAAAATAGAATGTATTTACTATTATATTAAACAATATTGGCAATAAAACTATTTAAAATTGTATTTGGAGGAGTGTCCTCTAATAATCACCGCTTAGGGTACATAGAAATTTTGTAAATGAACATTTATTGATCATCTACTGAACAAAAAAATACAGAGTTCTAGAAACAAGAACCAAGGATAATGAATGATTTTACCCACCTTTCTGCAGTACCTAAGGAGTTTCCTTTAAACAAAAATAAAAATAAAACACTGTAATAGGGATACGTGTGAACACATTTTTATAAATTTGTGGTGCTGAACACCATGTTTTACTGAACACCTCAGACAAAACACTTAGGCAATGTTTTCCTTAGGAAAATTTAATTCTGTAACACTGCCAAAAACAGTTATGAAGTCAGTCAAATAATATCTTCTTCCCCAAAGCTTGGCAGGAAATTTGTGCTGTTCCCAAAGAGAAAGCGCTGCTATCAAGACATCTGCCTTTGTCATTTACAGACCAGTTTACTACTGAGAATTGTTTCACAGTGGAGCTCTGAAGTGAATAATAACTAATAGAGGAAAGAGAAGAAAGACCACTTGTTCCTAGGGCTGAGTTACCACTGAATCACTGTTTCTTATTTTGACTAATTAATCAGTTACTCTTTCCACTCATTATTGTCTTCATTTTCCTTACAACATGAAGTAATAGCTATTTTGTTTCCTTTTTACAGTGAAGGAAACCGAGGGTCATAAGATTTCAGAAATTTACCCAGGTAGTAAGAGGTGAAGCCAAAATTAAACTCGGGTGTATCTGGTGACTAACAATCTAAAATTAGTGAAACTATTAGTTTTAAAAATTATGTATCTCATAACTTATCTTCCTTAAGAAAAAATATTAAACTAACTTGTAAGAATTGAATGGAGTACATTCTTTTAACCATGTGTTCCAAGGTACAGACTTCTGGCTCACTTTAGTTATCAGAGCATTTAAAAGCACGGACAACCTAAACAGTTTGAGCTTTATGGAAAATATATACAGGGGTATTTTTGTCCTAATGGTTCCAGAAATTTAAATCAATTATATAGTCTTTAAACATTTTTGTGTAAAAATTGTACATTTGTAGTTAGTATGTAACAACTATTTACAATTATAAGGTATTATGTAAAACAAAGGCGAGTCATAGATTACTAAGATTCAATGTGGGGGCATAATGCATGATATATGTGAAACCACAAATCAATGGGGAAAATGAGACCTGCTTTGTAGAAGTTGTTGGAAAAACACATTTACTATCTGAAGAGAAAAATGAAACTGGAATTCTACCTTAAATTGTTTTTTAATTTTTATTTTTATTTCAATAGTTTGGGGGTACAGGTGGTTTTTGGTTACATGAATAAGTTGTTTAGTGGTGTTTTCTGAAATTTTAGTGCACTTCTCACCCAAGCAGTGTACACTGTACATAGTATGTGGTCTTTTATCCCCCACCCCACTCCCAACCTTTCCCTGAAGCCTCCAAAGTCCATTATGTCATTCTTATGCCTTTGCATCCTCTACCTAACTTTTCACAAAGATAAACGATTAAAAAGACTAAAGACCAAAATATAAAATGTCAAACTCTAATTCTAATACCAAGAAATATAAGAGACCAGTTGATATGGTTTGGCTGTGTCCCCACTCAAATCTCACCTTGAACTGTAGCTCCAATAATGGGAAAAACCTGGTGGGAGATAATTGAATTATGGGAGCAGGTCTTTTCCACGCTGTTCTTGTAACAGTGAGTACATCTCATGAGATCTGATGGTTTAATAAAGGAAAGTTCTCCTGCACACACTCTCTTGACTGCCGCCATGTATGATGTGACTTTGCTCCTCCTTTGCCTTCTGTCATGATTGTGAGTCCTCCCCAGCCATGTGGAACTGTGAGTCAATTAAACCTCTTTCCTTTATAAATTACCCAGTCTTAGGTATGTCTTTATTAGTGGCATGAGAACAGAAAAATACACTAGTGCCAGAAGGAACTTCTAAACTTGACATTAACAGCACCATCTATAATGTGAAAATGGGATGGATTTGATTAGATTGAAATTAAATAAATTTGTTGAAAAAAAGGACATTGTGAATAAACATAGGAGTCAGGAAACAGCTTGATAGATGTTATACACAACCCACAAGGAATTAACATCCTTTGGCTCTACCTTCAAAATAGGCCCAGAACCCCACCACTTCTCACTAGCTCCACTGCCAACACCAGCTTCAAGCCATTATCATCTCACCTGATGCTGCTGCCATAGTTTCTTGACCAGCCTCCCTGCATCCGCATTTGTCCATCTACTGTCTCTTTTCAACACAGTAACCAGAATATATTTTTAAAATTATAAGCTAGAGCATGTCATTCCTCTGCTTGACAATTGTCACTTGTGTCCAACATCACTAGAGTAAAAGCCATATTTCTTCTTTGATTAGATCTCCTACTACCATTGCCTTTCCTCTAGTCTTCCTCTTCCTTAAACATCTACATTTGTTCCCACCTTAAGTTTGGCTTACTTCTTCCTGGAATATCTTCCTCCAGATATCTTCATGGGTAATATCCCTGGCATCTCTGAGTCTTATTTAAAAGTCATCCCCTCACAGAGTCTCATCCTGATCACCCCATTTATTCATGTAATCCATCTTCTCCTAATTTCCTTATCTTGTTCTACTTTTCTTCTTTTTCTTAGCACCTGTCTACTTATTACTTTCTAACACACTATTTCATTATCACCTTTATAACTCACATGTTTGTTTCCTAGTCCCACCATTTATCCATCCAACCTCCTAACCCACCAAATAGAATGTAAGTTTCATATTAATATAATTTGTCTCTTGTTTCCCAATATACTCTCAATGCTTAAAACAATGCCTACAATACGGTAAGTGCTCAATAAAAATTTAATTAAAAAAGAATCAATGCATGAACTAAAAAATAAAATTATAAGATATTTCTGACAATCAACAAAACAGAAGTAAATAAAATTCTGTAGAAACATGGGCATGCATGTGAACACATTTTTAAGAGTAAATTTGAAAGGTTAACAAATATAAGAAGAGATATACAGATTCACTACAACAATACAAATTAAAGTTATTATGAAAAATTCTATGTAAGATATTAGAAAAATTCAAAAGTTGGATAATACCATAGTTTGATGATATGCTGATAGTAGTAACCCTCTTCATGTACTATTAAGGGACATAAACTGGTATAGGCACTTTGGAATGTACTCTGGCAGTTCTTCACTAAGGAAATTATGTTCACCACTCATGGCTCAGGGATCCCTTGGCTTGATATTCATCCCAGAGGAAGTATATATGAAAATATTCATCATATTATTTTTTGAGCCAGCAGGAAATTGGAAGTGACCTAGTTATACATGACTAAAGGGGTAGATAAACAAAAATGTACAGTTAAACAACATGGAAGCCCATGAATTAGTTAGAAATCATGAATTAGATGTACATCAAACAAATAGTGAAGTTATAAAAATGAATGCTGAAAGATATGAAGAAAGAACACACTAAAATGCAATTTTAGTATATGCAAATTAACAACTCAACTCTGCGTATTTTAAAAGGGCATGCGTATACTCAAGAATGTAGATCAGCCACATTGTAGTGTTTTTCTTGTTTTGTTTTTTTGTTTTTTTTTGTGTGTGTGTGAGAGAAGAATGGGCATGATGATCAAAACCAACATATATTTCCAACAGAACAGGAGCAGAACAGGCTTCTGGGCTTAACTATACGGTTATTTGCAGCTTCTGTTGCTTCAATCAGTTCCCTTCTTCTTTAAGCTTTTGATGTCCTTCAAACACCTTTGAAATCAAATCTCTGTATCCTACCTCTTGTATGAAATATCTAGAATGAAATATCTAGTTTCTCTTTGCCTGACTATGTGCCAACTCATGTAATACTTGATGACATTTACCTTTGATGCTGAAGGCTATGATTAACTCAATCTTCTAAAGCTGAGAGAAAAAGAAAAATAAAGAAAAATGGAAAAGATAGGCACATCAGGTACAGATAGTGAATAGAAAACAATGTTGATTTAAAATGTATTTGTAAATTAGAATATATTTAAATATCTCTTCACCCAAATTTTCAGTTTGCTAAAATAAACACATATAACTAAATCAAAATAAAACTTTCTGCAGAGCAAAGGATACAATCAACAAAATGAAAAGGTAACCTATGGACTATGAAATAATATAAAAATATTTGCAAACCAGATACCTGATAAGTGGTTAATATCCAAAATGTACAAATAATTCTTATAATTCAATAGTAGAAAAACAAATAACCTGATTAAAAATGGGCAAAGGACCTGAACAGACATTTCTCCAAAGAACACATAAAAATGGGTAACAGGTATAGAAAATGGTGCTTAATATCACTAATTATCAGGGAAACGCAAATTGAAACGGCTAAATGATCTAAGAACAGTAAGGATGGCTTTAAAAATTAAAAAAAATATATTGGGGAGGCCATGGAGACAAAGGAACCCTTGGATACTTTGGGTGGGAATGTGATTAGTACAGTCGTTGTGAAAAAATACATTGAGTTTTATAAAGAAATTTTAAAATAAAAATACCATATGACTCCGCAACATTTTTTCTGGGTATATACCCCAAAGAGATGAAATCACAACCTTGTAAAAATATCTGCACTTCCTTGTTTATTGCATCATTATTCACAACCACCAACATATGGAAGAAAACTACCTATTGGTAGAGGAATGGATAAAGAATGTGTAGCATATCTCCACAATGAAATATTATTCCTCCTCTAAACAAGGAGATCCTCCCATTTGCCACAACATGAGTGTACCTGTAGTACATTACACTAAGTAAAATAAGTCACACACAGAAAGAAAAATATTGCATGGTCTCAATTATCTGTGGAATATATATGTGTGTGTGTGTATATATATATATATATATGAATTCAAATACACAGAGCTACAGAATGAAACAGTGGTTACCATGGGTGGAGGTGGGAGAAAAGGAAATAAGGGGATGTAAGTCACAGGATACAAAATAGCAGACACGTAAAATGAAAAAGTTTAGATGAGAACTAAAGTTATTGAAATTGTATTGTATTAGAAGTTTCTGTTAAATTAGATTTTAGCTGCTTTGGTCACAGAAAAAGTAACTATGTGAGATGACATGTTAATCTGCTTTACTATGGTAACCATTTTGCTGTCTGTATATATCCCATAACCTCATGTTATGAACCTCAAATATACACAATATAATTTATTTTTAAAGAAATTTGAATTTGTCAATAGTTTATTATATCTATCTATCTATCTATCTATCTATCCATCCATCCATCTATCTACTATCTATCTATCAATCTTCTGGAGTGAAAGAGAAAGGTATATAATAGGTCAGGGAAATGACTGTGGAATATTGTAACAACAGTGGAAGAAGGCAGGTTGCCCTCAGGAAGGGAGTATAGTTTGGGTTGAATCAGCTCCTTTACCCAAGGGAAATTCCTGGAAAGTGGATCAGCTGTCAGGTCTCAGCAGCCAGCACTCCCGGCTGCTGGGGAATGAGTAACTCAGTCCTGAAGAAGGAGTCAGAGCAGCACAACGTGGTGGCCACTAAGATGCCAAATTTCGGTCACACGATCCATTACATCAACCCGTATCCCCTCCCTGACCACGTATGTCAATGCTCAGAATGGATATGCAGCTAGAATGACAACTGGAAGAGCAACCCTTCATCCTCCTTCCTTCTTTTATCTCCTTAACCACATTTTTATTAAAAAAAAAAAAAATTAGGGTGGGAATGGTGTTTCTTATTGGTGGCACTTAAGATAGTTAGAACCATAATCCAATCTTTAATTCTATTATTCATCTATTTATTTGATGCAATTTTATTGTCTTATTACTATGTATTTAATAGTTTTTGTAAAAAACTTCATTTTACCCTTAAGTTCAAAGAATGTGTTATTCAGCTAAATATTTTTCCAGTTTTTTTATCTAAATATGTATCTTCATATCAAGATAAAATAAATGTCATATGATGACAGCCTCATGACAGAATTCCAAGAGCTTCCAAGAGGAAATAAAATGCTAGCTACAAAGTACCTTTTTTCTCCACATGTAGTTTGTCTTGCAAGCATAGAGGAGAGAGCTATCTTTCAGAAAGCAATTTGTCAGCAGGGAAGCCAAAACCTTTCCATCTCTTTTCAGTAATTATGAATTATGCTCTTATTCAATAGAATTTTTAAACTCACTAAAAAAGTAAACTCTTATTGGAGAATCATAAAAGGAGCATTCAAACTTCAGTTATACTAATATTGACAGTCTACTCCATATATCAAAGTATTTGAAATACATGTTAATATCTCTTGACTTTCAAGGTATTTTATGTACCTAGTAGTATAAAGATTTAATATTTTGGAGTTAGGTAGTCCTATGTTCAATCTTAATTGGATGAT
>NC_037685.1:9699647-9814647 GCF_003255815.1 Theropithecus gelada | reverse complement strand
GGTGCTCTCCAAAGCAGACTAATATCTGAACGCCACTTTTTTTAGCAGCTTCATTCACATCCAATTTACTACTTTAATCATTCAGTTCAGTGACTTTTAGTCACAGAGTTGTGCAATAATCACCACTGTCTAATTTTAGACTATCTCATCAGCCCCCAACAAAACCCCATAACCATTAGTAATCATCCCCCATTTTTTCTCCCTACCCCAGAAGCTGGCAATCACTGATATACTTTCTGTATATTAATTTGCCCAATCTAGAGTTTTCATATTAATTGAACCATACAATAATGTGTCTTTTTTTACTGGATTCTTTTCACTCAGCCCAAATATTTTGAGATCCATCCACATTGTATTGTAAATACGTATTTTATTCCTGTTTATGGCTGAATAATATTCCACTGTAGAAGCATACCACATTTTGTTTGTCCATACCTCACTTGCTGGATATATAGGTTGTTTTTATTTTTTCGTTAGTATTGACAATGCTGCTATGAACATTTGTGTAAAAGCTTTGTGTGGACATGTGATTTTTATTTGTCTTTCATATATACCAGTAAGTGGAATTGCTAGGTCATCTGAAAATTCTGTGTTTATCATTTTAAGGAACTACAAAACTGTTTTCCAAATTGTACCAATTTTATTCCTCCTAGCAATAAAGGAGAGCTCAATCTATTTTTGAATAATATTCTTTAAATTTTCCTTCTAACATAAAGATGACTTAAACACAATATCATAATTTTAAGGCACTTAAGCACATAATGGAACTAGTAACATTATATATTGGATTTGCAAAGCAAAAAATTAAAAATTAGTGAAAATGTGTCATCAAGATATGATACTGGTGATTATTTTACATAAAATTGGTAAATATTTTGAAAATTGATTTTCAAGTGAACATATGATATTGAAAAGTTACCAGCAAATTATACTGATGTAAATGTAGCATTTTGTAAAGATAAGCTTCAAAGAAGTGGAAGCTGAATCCAGTCCCCCTTTAAAACAATGGAGGATTTATTTTTATTTTTTTTACTCTGTAAGTAATTATAACAGTTATTTCACAATACTTTGTACTGAGGAGAAAAATAATGCTAGTGACTTTGAGGGGCAGAGAGAAACAGCATAGGATTCTGACCGATGATGCATTTTTATACTTTCCTGGCAAATGGAACAGACACCCAACATGGCTGACACATGAAAAGCAGGTTACCTGAGATTTTGAAGACAGTGGTCAAGTCAGCCACACCCTGTTCCAAATAGTGATGTTGCCTGGCCTTTTTTGCCAGCTGACAATATGGTGCTTTGATTGCCAGATCCCTGAATCTTATAAAATTCAGTAGAAAGGAATGCTTGTAACAAAGACAACATTCTAAGATACAAAACTTCAGGGAAGAAGGTAAAAAAGAAGGGACTTTAATAAGATGAGGTAAGATAATAAAGATGCCAAAGACAGAAAAGGTCAAATGTGCCAAAGTTAACTGAAGCAGCAGTCACTGTAAAGAAAAAGCCTTTCATATTTTCAGGTTTCAGTCAGCAATTCTGAAATAGCACACTGGGCATTGATGTGTCAATACTGCATATATGTGCCAAATATGGAAAGGATGTTTCTTCTGCCCATTCATATCATTGTGACATTCCAAACTGTCATTTGAAAAAAACAGTCTTTTAATCTTTATGAAAGAGAATGGTTATGAACTTCTATTTACTTGATGAATATTTGGAGAACAGAGGGCTTGTTTTTATTTATTAAAGCTCTTTAAAATTAAACTTTCAGTTATAAGTAATTTTTTTAGAGAGGATTTTGGAATAACTTGGCTTGATTAAACTGGAAACTATTTCCTGAAAAATATCAGAAAAATTTAATAACTAGAGTTATATTAAATGTTGGGTGAATTTTAGACAGTGTGATCAAATCAAGAGCACCGATTTCATTTAAAAAATATCATAACACATTCTTATCTCCCTTGCAATAGGCTCAGATAAGTCATTATTTTAAGAATGTTCACATGAAAATACAGAGCTCCACATCTGTAAATTTTGTTGGCTGTGATTTATATATTCCTTTTTATCAGCATTGCTGGAAGTACATTGTGTTTAAACGACTTAATGGGCCTGCACCAAGATTCAGCATTTGCCCATATTGTAAACTGGTACTCTTTTTGGTCTATGGGGAAGCATTATTACATGTCATTCTTTTTTCTTTTTCTGATTGGTCATGCTCCTCTTCTTTCATTTATACGCAGAGACAATGCCATTTCTTCATTTACCTCTGTACAATCCCTCTTTCAGACTCTTCATTTGTAGTGAAGCATCATTTAAAAAATAACCTTCCTTCTGTTTTAATTTAATACTAATACTACTGATAAGAATATCTATTGTTTTCAGCACCAAAAACATCCCAAGTGTGTGTCAAAAACATACATACATTATTCTTCACAAAACTCCCAGCTGACAAATGTAGAAAAAGCAGAGAAACTAGTCATTTTTTAACAATAATAGAGAACTTATAAGATGTAAGGGGAACATTTGTATGCGAGTCCATTTTATGTTGAGACCACTTATTTCTTTCTTCTTACATTATTCTGATTCAATCAAAGCAATTGATTTCCAACAAAGAAGAAGATAAACTTTTATGCAGCCCTCCCTAAAATTTCCTCAAACTAGAGTATCGATGGAGGCCAATAGACTAAGTGACTAAAAATTTTAAGGTTATAAATCAAGTTATAAGTTTGTAAGTCAAGAAGGCTTTTGACAATCCTATATTCATCTTTTATATCTTCCCTATCTCTCCCTCCTTGTGGTTACTCCCCCACCATAAGTAGCCTCCTATAGATGCACAGGGACTCCCTGACTTCAGTTCTATCTCCATCATTCCCTTTCTTACAAGTAATGACCCTTTGGCTCTTCTGGTGGTTTGGGGGTCCTAACATAGTCAGCCCTTGGCTGTAAAGACATGTGGGAACAGCCTGTACCTTCCCTGAACATAGGCTTGGAGGCATTTGATAGGAATTCTGGAGTTCTCCATGCTTGGGTGCTTGGAGTGGTACAGACGGGATTGTGTTGCAACCCATTGGATGCAACCCTTTGGCTCTTGTAAACTCCTCCTCCTATAAGGAGTGGCATGGTTTGAGAAAGGCCTGAGCAGGGTCTTTGAATGAATGGACCCCAGAGAATGTCACCTCTTCCTCGGCTCTCACGGCTGTGTAAGAAATCACCCAATTCTGGGACATGTTTTTAAAAATAATTCCACATTTCTCAGAGCCCCTAAAATCCCTAATTCAATCCATGCATGGGCCTGTTCTAATCTAAGCAATGCATTCATAAGGATTTTCACCTTCGATCAATAACAAAAAACACTCATCCTGTAATTGAAGCATTTTATTTATTTTATATTTCTTGAAATAATAATGAAACAAGATTATGGAAAAGTTTTCACCACAATGAAGGAAGTTTGAGAAAGCTAAATTATGCACCTAATTGAGGCGGCTATTGGTGATATTAACATTTTAAGAAGACCCAAAAAACTTGGTTTATTTTCTAATTCTTTTCATGGCTGAAAAATACATATATATATAAACCTAAAACCAAACCAATGCAAACAAACTTTCAGGATTCCTTGATTTTTAGAGTAAGCTGAAATCAATGGAAGACAGATGAGTGATAAGTTCTTAAAACAAGATGCTAATATTACATTCTCCTCAGGTATAGAAGGTGAGAGCCAGGCACACCTAACACATATGTCAACAGTGAAGCAATTCAGATTTTTCTATCCCTACAGCAGTTCTGAGACAATGATATATGAAAATGTATTGACTTGAAAGAAGAAATTAATTAAAAATGAGAAATTCATAAACGTGGAGGTTGAAGAATTCTCCAGGGTCACTGCCTTCCTGCAAAATAAAGTTTCTGTGGGTTATCTTTCTGAGTGATACTCCCTCTCTGCCAACTGAGTGTGACTGAAATGAATGTCCCAGACAGGTTTGTGGCTTGAATTTTCTTCACTACCTGTTCAGGTAATCAGTCAGAAAACAATGTGAACGCCATTGCCTATGTCAATTAAATTAGGTTAAAAGTGTAACAGCAGTGGGGAAAAAAAAAAAAAAGATCAGACAGTTAGGCAAAAGCCCAAGACACTAGACCACCTTATGTTATGAGCAAACAATTCACTACACAATTTCTAAAGAGAGTAAGCTCACAAACTGTTAAATACTGTTCTCCTTTGGGTAAAATTTTAATTAAAAAAGCAGCATGGATGCAGATTTCAGATCGTCACTATTCAAATAGCTGAGAAAGCTGTTTGAATTTTAAAAACTCATAGTATATCATTTAAAAATATTTTTTGCATGTATTTAAATATGATTTTATCAAAGTTTTTGAGATCACAGTAGAACAATGGAAACCCAGGATAAGGTTAACCTTTGTGTGATACTGTGAGGAGTTTTAGAGGTTTTATCTCCTTAGGTTTTGGTGAATCTAATAATTTCCTGAGAAAATCATAATGATAAGTAATTTCAGAATTGTTTTAAAGTAACCTGTTCAAATGTCTTGTTTCTTTGGATAGCAATTATTGAGTAAAAAAAATGACTGATAATAAACAAATAGTTTCAAGCAGATGTTAAGAATTAGCTAAATATATAACTGATACTAAGAAAACGAACCAAAAGCTAAAAGCAAAATAAGGTAAGAAAAATTGACTAATTGAAGTGCTCTCTTTGTTGTAGAGATTATATGCTATGGCATTACTCACTTTTATAAAGGGAAGTTAGAAATTGGCTCTTGTTCAATAATAAATAAACTTCTAGAGAGTTTTTTTAAAATAAGAAATTTCATAAATACTTAGATTTCACGTATATAATTCTACTTTGTTTTAATTTTGCATAGTTTATTTTAGACTTCTATACTATTTCTAGAAATAAACCATATACTGGTTGATAAACATAAGCTTTATTTTGCTATTTCCAGAAGTTTTACTATTATGCCCAGAGCAAAATTTATCATTTCCAAAATTGTAGTACATAAGCATTGAATTCAGTGTATATATTATAGAGCCTTCCTTGTTATTCCTTTGATATTGTTGCTAACAAAAGCATTTTCCACAATGGAAAGTGTAGGTAGTCAAGAATTTATTTATATGAATTATACACATACATAAAGTAGGCATACAGATTTATGTTTTGTGTGACCCTTTTAACTCTCTGTACTTGCTGTTAAGTTGTATATTTTTCCATGGGAGCACGTAACTCATGAGAAAATGAGTAACATTGAAAACTCAGTTAAGTCTCAAAAATAGGCATTAGTTCTCAGACATGACTCTCCTTTTGGGAAATCAAAGATTTTATTGCTGGATAAATTAATGTTTCAAATGTATGAATACAGATGCTGTTTGCAAATTTGTCACAATCTGTCTCCCAGCAGAAGAATTTATACTGTATACAGTAATAGAAAACAGAAAACTGCATATTTCACTAAATTGCAGCTGTGGGTGGAAGATTTATGTGATTATTTTTTGTCAGTGAAACATGTAGTGAAACACTCATGTATTTCGCTAGAGTATTGTAAATGGACTGCATATATTTATTTTTAAACTTATTCTACATTTATTTCACAAAATATAATGTACTTATTGCATTAAAAAGAACCATATTAAATCTGTTCAGGGTAATTTCTTTATTTCAAAAACCAGTTTATATTTTAAATATTGAACAGGATTTTGACATTCAACTTTAGAAGAGTAACACGTATGCTTTTCCATCCAGACGCTTTCTTGGACCTTGAAACTGTGCCAACATCCCAAAAAATCAATTGTAAATATATACAATCAGCCATGAACTTTGTTATTATTGGCAACTAAACAAGTATAATAGGCCCACAGCAAGTATTATATAGAAAGGGAATTCTCTAATTGATCATGTCATTGTGTGTACACATACGTGCATATGAAACTTTCACACAATTTTGTGTAAATTGCTTACATCTTGTGTTATTAATGAATGGAAAAAGCTTAATATTATAAAATATGTCTCATGGTGCTGGGATAATTTAAAAATCTTCCTTTTGTCTGGAAACCATCATTCTCAGCAAACTATCGCAAGAACAGAAAACCAAATACCACATGTTCTCACTCATAGATGGGAATTGAACAATGAGATCACTTGGACACAGGAAGGGGAGCATCACACACCGGGTCCTGTTGTGGGGGGTGGGGGTAGCAGGGAGGGATAGCATTAGGAGATATACCTAATGTAAATGACGAGTTAATGGGTGCAGCGCACCAACATAGCACACGTATACATATGTAACAAACCTGCACGTTGTGCACATGTATCCTAGAACTTAAAGTATAATAAAAATTAAAAAAAAAAAAATCCTCCTTTTGTTTATATTCCAAGCAGGAGAGAGTAGTCCTTTTTCAAAGAAGTTTGGAAAACAGGCTTCTTCCAATTTCTCATAATACTAAACTAAACATAAAACACCAACCCTATGATGCCATAATACCCTAGAGTAATGGAACATTACAGTTAGAGAATACATACAAAGTAATTTCTAGGGTTTCTTTTTTTTTTAATTGGCCAAAATTTGTATGTTAAATCAAATTGAAGCCAAGGATTCAAAAGATTAATTACTAATTTGTAGTTTGAGAGGAAACTTTCTGGAAAAGCTGGAAGAATAAATTGAGTCATAATTATTTCTTGATCCAATATCTAACAAAATAAATTAAAAATATTAGTAAAGAGAGAGAAAAATACACCAGCATCCTTCAATTAAGGAATGCTGCAATTCCACACGATGAAGCATCAAAGGAAATCGCAAAATAAATAGAAGATTCTTGTTTGTAAAGGCAAGGCTCAGTTTTCAGCCTAATCCCCATTCTCTAGAACAGGGAGTAGATAGTCAAAATCCTGAGAGATTTCATTAATGCCCCTAATTTAGAAAGAAGTGCATAATTAGAGTTTCTCATCTTTATTCTCTACTGTAATCTTGAGGGAAGAGGGAAGGACCAGGCAGGAGAAGGGACTCATGAAACAGACGATGTGGCCAACCTTGTTTTATATCCACTATCGAATGCATAAGATAGAGAATATCACAATAAAGTGATAAAAAACCATAATTCATAATTCTAAATATGTGCTTATGGAAATAAGATACTAGCTATACAAGTGTAATGAATCATATTAGATGATTAACATAATACTAAAAGAAGAGGAATCCCAGGCCTACAAAACAGGCTCTAATGAAGTCTGTTAAAAAAAAAAAAAAGTACCTTAGGTAGAGAAATTGGTCTCAGAAAGATCAACAACATAGAGTCCGATAAATGTATCTTCTCAGTTTAAAATGCAAGAATACAACTATAGGAAAATGCAAAGAAAAAGAAAGCAAAATTAGCAAAACAAGATGAAGATTTAAAAGGAAAATGAAGAGGAGGAAAAGGGAGAAAGACAGAAGAAAAGAATGGAAAGAAAATACAGTAAGAAAAGTGACATTGTCAAGATAACAGAATAGGAAGCACTGGAACCTTCCATTTCACTATAAATACACTGATTCAAGAATTACTTGCAGAAAAATTCCCTTTGTGAAAAATCCAGAAACAAATTGTACAAACTGAGAGGCTCAATTTGTACCTAAGCCACTTTTTGTAGCCAGAAAAGAGTCTTTCTTAGAATCCTGGCGTTCTTCTTTCTTTTTTTTTCTTTTTTTTTTTTTGAGACGGAGTCTCGCTCTGTCGCCCAGGCTGGAGTGCAGTGGCCGGATCTCAGCTCACTGCAAGCTCCGCCTCCCGGGTTTACGCCATTCTCCTGCCTCAGCCTCCCGAGTAGCTGGGACTACAGGCGCCGCCACCACGCCCGGCTAATTTTTTTTTGTATTTTTAGTAGAGACGGGGTTTCACCGTGTTAGCCAGGATGGTCTCGATCTCCTGACCTCGTGATCCGCCCGCCTCGGCCTCCCAAAGTGCTGGGATTACAGGCTTGAGCCACCGCGCCCGGCCTCTTCTTTCTTTTCTGATATTTTGTTTAATATCTGATACGATTCATTCTACTGGTGTGGCTTGTATCTTATTTCCATAAGAGAGTAATTAGAATTATGAATGTGAAACCAGATTCATCCAAGCCAGTGGACAGATCTGTCACACATTCACACTGGAATCCTTACCCTTAGCACAGGCCACACAATGAAGAAGAGACCCCCAGGTCAATGCTTATCTCAGGACTATGAAAAAGTTTGTCTATGTGTTTAATATCCAACTTTTCTTTGTGAGTTTTCCAGAGAACTGACTTCTGTACTGCCAAGCTTGCAGCCCTGATTGGATTAGAACAATCTAGCCACTTGGGGGATAAACAAAGACAGAAGGTTGACCTAGAAGTCATCATAGCTCTTCTCCCTAAATCAGCACAGAGCAAGTAGAGAAAATGTTCCCAGCTCCCAGCTTCTCTTTCAGAGGGAAATAGTTGATCAATGAATCCAATGCCACATTTTGGAGGGCTGCCCCCAAAACTGTTTTTTGTCTTGCTTGTCTTGGGGCACTGACAAAATCAGACACAATCTACCCATCTGGGGGCTACTGAAACACAGATTAAGGTTTGGACTGGTAGTCACCATAGCCTCTCTCCAGATTTGCACAGAGTGCATGATTAAAAATAAACCAAGTTTCTAGGTTCTCCTTAGGGAAAGAAAGAATTAAATGAAACATCACATGATCCAATATTTTGGGGCAGGGAACCTGAGGAACTTGCTTCAGTCTTACTTGTCTTACTTCAGTGCATTGATATGACCTGGAAAACTAGAAGACATCCTGGGGGTTACAATGAGCAAGAAAGAAGCTTGGAGCAGTACAAAGGTTTGAAAAGATCCCAGAATCTCTGAGTAAGCTGATTGATTGTAGTCTTCTTCTATATGAGGCCAGTCTTAAAAGACTGGGAAAGGAAGCTGTTTTGTCTAATGTACAGACACAAGTATAGAAATTCAAGAAATATGAAGAAACAAGAGAATGTGCTCCAAACAAAGGAACAAAATAAAACTGTAGAAACTGACCCTAATGAAATAGAGATAAATGCTTTACCTGAGAAAGTGTTAGAAACAACCTTCATAAAGATACTCACTGAGGTCAAGAGAATAATGCATGGACAATGTGAAAATTTCAACAGAGATGGAAAATAATTATAAAAAAGAGAAATCATGGAGCTTAAGAATACATTAACTGAATTAAACATTTTGTAAAACAGATTCAACAGACTAGATCAAGCAAAATAATGAACTAGCAAGACTGGAGATGAGTCATTGAAAATAATTCAGTCAGAAGAGAAAAACATTAATCTATGTGACACCATAAAGTTGACCAATACATGCACTATGAGAATCTAAGAAAAAGAGAAAGATAAGGAGCAACGATCTTACTTGGAAAGAGAGAGAGAGAGACTTAAAATTATCCAATTCAAACTACTTAGAAAAATAAACCACACCTGTCAAATAGAAATACTAAACCCAACAAAATTATCTTTCAAAAATAAAACAGACATTGTATTATCCAGACAAAGAAAAACTGAAGAAGGTCATCATCACTAGAACTGCTTTACAAGGTTTGTTATAGGGAGTCTTCAACATGAAATGAAAGAACACTAAATAGGAACAGGATAGCAAGCAAAATGACAAAAGAAGATGGTAAAGGTAAATATATAGCCAAATACAGAATGATGTAATGTTGCCGAATAAATCACTTTTAACTCTAGTGTAAAATTTAAAAGACAAAAAAATTTTAAAATTATAACTTAAAATTATGTTAATAGATACACAATATAAATAAATGTAAAATGGGAGAGTAATTAATAACATAAAGTGCGGAGGGGGAGAAACAAATGTGTGGAGTTTTTTATTTGATTAAATTTAAATTGTTGTAAGCTTAAAATTGACTGTTATAAATATAAGCTATTTTATGTAAACCTCATGGTACCCATGAAGAGAATACCTATAGAAGTTACACACAAAAAGGAGAAATGAATCAAAGCATAGCAATATAAAAAGTCAATAAAATACTATGGAAGATAGCAAGAAAAAATGATGGACAGACTAACAGAAAACAATAAACAAAATAAGAACAGTAAATCCTTCTGTATTAATAATTACTTTAAATATAAGTGGATGAAACTCCCCAATCTAAAGACGTAAAATGCATGAATGGGTAAAAATAAAAGATACACCTGTATACTTTCCTCAAGAACTCAGTTTAGATTTATGTATACACATAGAATGAATGTGAAGAGAGAGAAAAAGATACTTCATGAAAATAGAAAGTGAGCAAGAATGTCTATACTTATATCAGACATAATAGACTTTAAATCAAAATCTATCAGAAGAGACAAAGACATCATATAATGTTAAGATGGTCAATCTACTAGGAAGATATAATAATTTAAATTATATGTGTACCCAACAACAAAGCCCAAATTATATAAAACAAACACTGACAGAACTGAATTGAAAAATAGACAACCATAGAATAATAATAGGGGACTATAATACCCCACTTTTAATAAAGAATAGGATGTCCAGACAGAAGATCAATAAGTAAACAGAGTGGTTGAAAAATAGTATAAACAAATTGATCCTGATAGATATACAGAGAACATTCCACCCCAAAGCACAACAATCTACATTTTTTTTTTCAAGTAAGCACATAAAATTCTCCAGGATAGGTCACATCTTAAGTTACGAAATAAGGCAAAGCAATTTAAAAAGATGGAAATTATATCAAGTGTGTTTTCTGACCAAAATAAAATAAAATGAAAACTCAGTAGCAGAAGGAAGAGGGGAAAATTCACAAACATGTGAAAATTAAATGACACAGTCTTGAACAATCAATGCAAAGAAGAAAACAAAGGCAAGTTAGAAAATATATTGAGACAAATACAAAGAAAATTCACTACACCAAAATTTATGGGGTACAGCAAAAGCGGTACTAACAGGGCAGTGTGTAGTGATAAATGACTACATTGAAAAAGATGAAAGACCTAAAATAAACAACCGAATATTAAATCTCAAGAACGTAGAAATAAAGAACAAATTAAGCCCAGAGACAGCAGAAAAAAAGAAAATAAAGTTTAGAACAGAACAAATAGACTACAGAAAAACAATAGTAAAAAAAAAAAAAAAAAAAAAATCAACAAAACTAAACTTTTTTTAGTGATAAAATGGACAAACCTTTAGCTAGACCTACTAAAAAAGAAGTAAAAAGACAAAAATAACATCAGAAATGAAAGAGGAGACATGACAATTTATACCATAGAAATAAACAGATCATAAGATATTACTATGAATAATTATATGCCAACAAACCGGATAGACTAAAAGAAGTGGAACCATTTTTAGAAATATACAACCTAGCCAAACTGAATTATGAAGAAGGAGAAAGTCTGAACGACCTATAACTATTATGGAGATTGAATCAGTAATCGAAAACTCCCCAAAAAAGTAGAGCCCTGGACCAGATGACTTCACTGTTTAATTCTACCAAATATTTGAAGAATTATTAATGGCAACCATTCTTAAACTCTTCCAACTTAAAGTAAGGAACATTTTCAAACTCATTTTAGGAGGTCCAGCTTATCTTGATAATAAAGCCAAACAAAGGCACAACAAGAACAAAAAGCTGCATTCTAATATTCCTCAGAATATAGGTACAAAATTCCTCAACAAAACACTAGCAAGTCAAATTCAATATCATATTAAAAGTGTCATATACCATGATCAACCAGGATTCATCCCTTGGGCAAAAAGATGATTTAATATACAAAAATCCATTAATATAATATGTCTCATTAACAGAATAAAGGATAGAAATCACATGATCACTCAATCGATACCCAAAAAAGCATTTGACAAAATTCATCACTATTTTGTGCTAAAAATACTCAACAAATTAGGTATAGCAGGAAAGTATTTCAACATAGTAAAGGCCATATATAAAAATCCCACAGTTAATATTATACTCAATGGCAAAAAGAGAAGCTTTTTCACTAAGACCAGGAAGAAGGCAAGGATGTCCACTCTTACTACATCTATTCAGTATAGTACTGAAAGTCTTAGCCAAAGCAATTAGGCAAGAAAAAGAAATAAAACACATCCAAATTGGAAAGAAAGAAGTGAAATTTCCCCTATTTGTAGGTGGCATGGCCTTATATGTAGAAATCCCTAAATACTCCATAAAAATATTAGAACTAATTAAAAACTTAAGTAAAGTTGCAAGATGCAAAATCAACATATAAAACTCAATTACATTTCTATACACTAACAACAAATTATCTGCAAAGGCAGTTAGGAAAATAAGTCCACTTTCAATAGCACTAAAAATATATTTTGTTTGTGAGTATTCTCTCCCATTTTTAAGGTTGTCTGTTTACTCTGTTGATGATTTATTTTGCTGTGCATAAGTTCTTTAATTTAATTAGGTCCTACTTGTTAAATTTTGGTTTTGCTGCAATTGTTTTTGCAGATTTAGCCAAAAATTATTTGCCAGGGTTGACATTGAGAAAATTATCTTATAGGTTTTCTTCTAGGATTTTTATAGTTTGAGGTCTTACATTTAAATATTTAGTCCATCTTGAGTTAATGTTTACATACGGTGAAAGGTAGAAGCTCAGTTTTATTCTTCTGCTTATGGATAGCCAGTTATTCCAGTCCCACTTATTGAACAGGGACTCCTTTCCCCCTTGCTTATTTTTGTTGACTTAATTGAAGATCAGATGGTCAGAAATTTGTGACTTTATTTCTAGATTTTCTATTCTGTTTCATTGGTCTGTCTGTTTTTGTACCAGAACCATGCTGTTTGGGTTACTGTGGCCTTATAATACAGTTTCAAATAGAGTAGTGTGATGTCTTTTTTGGTTCCATATGAATTTTAAAATCATTTTTTCTAATTGTATGAAAAATGACCTTGGTAATTTTATAGAAATGTCATTGAATCTGTTAACTGCTTTGTATAGTATGACCATTAAAAAAATTAATTCTTTCTATCCATGAGCATGGAATGTTTTTTCTGTTTATTTGTGTCATGTCTTTTTTTCAGTAATGTTTTTCAGTATTCCCTGAAAATTAAACAAAGGAGATCTTTTACCTCCTTGGTTAGCTGTATTACTAGGAATTTTATTTGTTTAATGACTATTCTAAATAGAACTGTGCTCTTGATTTGACCCTAAGCTTGAACATTTTTGGTATAGTAAAATGTTACTAAATTTTGTACATTGATTTTGTATCCTGAGACTTTATCAAAGTTGTTTATCAGTTCTAGGAGCCTTTTTCGGGAGTCTTTAGGGTTTTTTACTTGTAGAATCATAATATCAGTAAAGAGAGATAGTTTGATTTCTCCTCCTCCTCCTCCTCCTCCTCCTCCTCCTCCTCCTCCTCCTCCTCCTTCTTCTTTTTCTTCTTCTTCTTCTTCTCCTCCTCCTTCTTCTGCTTTTCTTTTTTTTTTTTTATCATTTGGAAGCATTTTATTTATTTCTCTTGCCTCACTGCCCTGTCTAGGACATCAGGTACTATGGTGAAAAGGAGTCGTGAGAGTAGGCATCCTTGCCTTGTTTCAGTTGTCCAGAAATTATAGACTCTATAAGGAACTAAAACAAATCAACAAGTAAAAACCAAATAACCCCATTAAGAAATGGGCAAAGAACATGAACAAATACTTCCCAAAAGAAGATTTACAAATGGTCAACAAACATGAAAAAATCCTCAACATCACTAATCATCAGAAAAATGCAAATCAAAACCACAATGAGACACCAGTCACACTAGTTAGACGGTGATTGTTAAAAAGTCAGAAAAATATCAGATGCTGGTGAGGTTGCAGAGAAAAGGTGATGCTTATACATCACTGGTAGGAATGTAAATTAGTTCAGCCACTGTAGAAAGCAGTCTGGAGATTTCCCAAAGAACTTAAAACAGAGCTTCAATTTGACCCAGCAAATCCCTTTACTAGGTATACCTATATAACATACAAATGTACTCTCTGAATCTAAAATAGAAATATAATTTATTTAAAAATTTAAAAATAAAAAAATATTTAGGAGTAAACAACCAAATCAGAGAGACTTGTACATGGAAACCTATAAACTATTGATATAAGAAATTTTAAAACACACAAAAAATTTGATAGACTGCTTATGTCCATGGATTGGAAGACTTAATACTGTCAAAATGCCCATACAATACAAAGCAATCTACAAATTCAATGCAATTGCTATAAAAATCTCCTTAGCATTTTCATACCAAAATAGAAAAAAAATCTGGAATTCATATACAATCGCAAAAGAACTTGAATATCTAAAACCATCTTGAGGAAAAAAAAAATCAAGTCTTGACGCATCATATTTTCTGGTTTTAAAATATATTTCAAAGATACAGTAATTAAAATTATGGTACTGACATAAAATTACAGTACTTACATTGGTTTAGACCAATGAAGACAGAATACAAAGCCCAGAAATAACTCTACACATATTCATTTAATTGATCTTTGTCAGGATATTGGAAATATATAAAGGAAAAAAAATCCTTTCAATAAATGTTGCTGGAAAACTTGTATATCCAGGCAAATTAATGACATTCGATCCTCATCTTACAACATATGCAAAAATCAACTCAAAATATATTAAATACGTGAACCTAAGGCCTGGAAAAGTGAAATTTCTGGAAGAAAATTTAGGGGAAAATCTTCATGACATGATTTTGGCAATGATTTCCTCGATGTGACACTAAAAGCAGAGACAACAAATACAAAAATTGATAAGTGGGACTACAGCAAACAAAATGCTTCTTCACATCAAATAAATAATCAACAAAATGAAATGACAAGCTAAAGAATGGGAGAAAATATTTACAAACCACATATGTGATGAGGAAATAATATTCAAAATTGCTAAGGAATTATTGGAATCAGTAACACAAAAAAACTAATAACTCAATTTAAAAAATGGCTAAAGGCTTGAGTAGACATTTCTCCAAAGAAAATATAAAACAGGCTAAATAAACCTAACAGAATTCTTGATCAAGACTGGCTATTGTGATCAAATATCACCTAGGGGAGGATGCAAGATGAGGAATTTGACTAGATACAGAAGATGATCAGATAATGAGGATGGGAGATTCTTGCTAAACTGGCTTAGCAAGGTTCTTTGCTAAAATTGGATTTTAAAATGCAGTTCACAGATAGGCATAGGATAAGGTTAAGGTTAAGGACCCTGACCAAAATTTGGTCAAGCAAACAACCTTTGTCAATGGCAAGCCATATATGACAATATGTTCAATGTCATTAATCATCAAGGACATGCAAATTAATACAACAATGATTTGCACTCCTGTAAGGATGGCTATTATATACATAATATATATTATAATATATATTAATATAATATATAATATACAATATACAATAGTATATTAATATATTATATATTATAATATACAATACATACAATTTTAATAAAACAGTTAAGTGTTACCAAGGATGTGGACAAACTGGAACCCTTGTACACTGTTGGGAATGCAAAATAGTGCAGCTGCTATGGAGAGCATAGAGGTTTCTCCCCAAATAAAAATCTTCCATATCATCCTGCAATCCTGCTTCTGGGTATATATCCAAAAGTATTGAAATCGGGACCTTAAAGATATGTTAGCACTTCTATGTTCATTACAGCACTATCACAATAGCCAGGATGTGAAAAAACCTAAAATATCTACAGATGGATGAATAAAGAAAATTTGGTACATACATATAGTGGAATATTATTCAGTCTGAATAAAGGAGGATGTCTTGCAATATGCAACAACGTGAATAAACCTTCAGGACATTATGGTAAGTGAATAAGCCAATCATAGAGGGAAATTACTGCATGATTCCACTTATATGAAACATCTAAAACAGTGAAATTCATAGAATGAGTGCAGTGGTGGTCGCTAGGGGCTGGGGGAGGAAAAACATTGGAAATTATTAATCGATGTGCATCAAGTTTCAGTTAAGCAAATGATAAGTTCTGGATCTTCTGTAAAACATTGTCACAATTATTAACAATACTGAATTATATATTTAAAATTTTGTTGACAGGGTAAATTTCATGTAAAATGTCCTTACCCCAAAAAAGGAAATTAGGAAAAAAAAAAAAAAGCTGACTTTATAATGCACAAAGAATATATAGAAAATCAGAACGTCCAAAGAAAGTTTTAGTTAAACTTAGCTGAAACATCTAATCTCCAAGTTCTCTTTAGCTGTTTCTTACATGTCTCCTGTCAGTTCAGTGTGTATTAATTGATCACTTATTAGGGCTGAAGAGAGATGATAGTTAATAAGATTACATAATATACTGGAGAAGACAGAGTCAATATCAATACTAATTTTCAGTTACTGAGCACTTATTACACCAGGAGAGCACTATTATAAGTGTTCAGGATCTCATTTCATTCTTACTATAATGTACTGAGGTAGGTACTACTAGCTCTGTTGTACAAATGAAAAAAGGAAGCATTGGAGAACTTAGGTCCCTATAAGCAAGTGCTAGAACTGTAATTCAACCTCAGCCAGAGTTTACAAATTGGATTTATGACCACTACCTCATAGGAGCTATGGGGAAAGTGCAGTAATTCTTTCTTTACCATGTTTATCTCATCTTGTCAATACGGCATAATGGCAGTTTCTGGGGACCCAGTCACCTAGATATCTGAGCTGAATCTCTTATATTACTTCATGGGAAGCAAAATTAAAACAGAATTTGAAGGTCTCCCCACTAGGCAATGAGAGTGGGAGGGCAGGGGAAATATCAAAGTTTTTATCATGTATTTACAAGTTGCAGGGGAGATGCACTCAGGGGTCACAGAGGCAAAGAAATATTTACTGTATAAACAGAGAAACAAGACAACAATGAAAGCCTTCTCAGCAGTCTGGGGTACTCTGAGACCCAAAATTTTATGACTTTGAGGCTTCCTCTGGCTGCATCACCAATTTTCTCGACCAAGTGGACCAAATAGACATCTACCGAACTCTCCACCCCAAATCAACAGATACACATTCTTCTCAGTGTCCCATGGCACTTATTCTCAAATTGACCACATAAGTGGAAATAAAACACTCCTTAGCAAATGCAAAAGAACTGAAATCATAGCAAACAGTCTGTCAGACCATAGTGCAAGCAAATTAGAACTCAGGATTAAGAAACTCACTCAAAACCACACAATTACTTGGAAATGGAACAATCTGTTCCTGAATGACTCCTGAAAAATAATGAAATTAAGGCAGAAATAAAGAAGTTCTTTGAAAATAATCAGAACAAAAAGACAACATACCAGAATCCCTGGGACACAGCTAAATCAGTGTTTAGACGGAAATTTATAGCACTAAATGCCCCAGGAAAGCTAGAAAGATCTCAAATCGACACCCTAACATTACACTTAAAGAGCTAGAGAGGCAAGAGATAATGAATCCAAAAGCTAACAGGAGACAAGAAATAACTAAAATCGGAACAGAAATGAAGGAGATACAGACACGAAAAACCCTCCAAAAAAATCAGTGAATCCAAGAGCTGTTTTTTTTTTTCTCTTTTTTATTGTTTTATTTTTGGAAAAAATAACAAAATAAATAGACCACTAGCTAGACTAATAGCAAAGAAAACAGAGATGAATCAAATAGACACAATAAAAAATGATAAAGGGGATATCACCACTGACCCCACAGAAATACAAACTACCATTAGAGAACACTGTAAGCACCTCTATACAAATAAACTAGAAAATCTTGAAGAAGTGGATAAATTCCTAGATGCAGATACCCTCCCAAGACTAAACCAGGAAGAACTCGAATCCCTGAATAGACCAATAACAAGTTCTGAAATTGAGGCAGCAATTAATAATCTACCAACCAAAAAAAACCCCAGGACCAGATAGATTCACAGACGCATTCTACCAGAGGTACAAAGGGGCACCATTCCTCCTGAAACTAATCCAAACAATTGCAAAGGAGGAACTCTTCCCCATTTTTATTTTTTAAAACATCTTTGCATGCCTATTTATCTATTCAAATAGTTCTCAAACATATTGGTTTCAGGAATTCTTTCCACTTTTAAAAATTATCAAGTGCTCCAGAGCTTTTGTTTACATGGTTTGTAACTATAGATTTTTATTGTTTTAGAAATTTCAACAGAGAGTTTTAGAATTATATTGACTCTATCTTATCTATGTAAAATTAAAACCCATTATAGACCAACCCATCATATTTTATTTTTAAAAACTATATTTTCCAACATAAATATTAAGTTAGAAGGGTGGCATTGTTTACATTTTTATGATTCTCTGGAATGTCTGAATTAATAACAACAGCTTCTGAAATACATCTATTGCAATCTATATCTGCATCTGAAATAGCTGAAGAAAATCCAGCTTCCTACAGATCTGCAGTTGGAAAACAGAAGAAAATAAATATGTCTCATACTAAACTATAACTCAATGAGAGGAAGTTTCTTAAAGTCTAGTTGCAATATGGAATTATATCAATGAACTTTTCATACTCTTATATTAAAATCTACCATCCTATTTTGCACTTTGAATAGCTGTTTAGCCATGCATGATTTTGTAATACTATGCATTCACTGGTCATTTAGGCAAATATTGGGTCCACAGATTTATATAGGTTTTACAAAATATTGACATTACACTACACCATGTAAAAAAATCAGATAAATTTTTCCTTTGATTTTTTTCCAGAGGGATCTTCAAGCACTGAGATACTATCAGTTTCACAGGGACAGATAAAATGTTTCCATAATTCTAATTGTTACTTGCAAGCTACAATTGTGTCAATGATAGCAAATAGTTTGTTTTATTGTTTTCCTTTTGCAGCAAATTCTCACTGATCATTTTTGAGAAAACATCTATCAGATACTCAAGTGAACACCCATAGTTTGTCTTTTAGTCACTCTTTGGATAAAAATATTATTCTTTGAAAAATGTGGCTAGTTTAGCAAACAACTGAAGCAAGAAGACAAAAACTTATTTTCAAGATAACCAGCTTATGCCTCAGAAGTGCTTTATGCATGTGTCCTGTTTTTATTTTTATTTTTTCTCTCTGAGACTACCACCATGAGATATATTCAAGAAGGATTTAACAAAACCGACGATTTTTAATATTGTCTCAAGAACATTCTTAAGTGAAGCTGGCTCTTTTTTTTTTAACTGCTGTGCATTGTGATAAAGAATACAATGATTGTAAATACTGTTGTGTGATACTGCTTTAATTTGTACTAAGGAAGCTGCAGTTTTACTGACTCTTACTTTAGCATAATAAGTGCAATTCCTGTACAGTTAAAAAAGCAAATATTGTCTCAGTATTATGAAAATAGTTTTCACTTTGCACATTCCTTAAGAGGATCTCAGGAATGGATACCCAGGGCATTCTAGGCTGAACTTTAAGAACTCTTGATATCTTTCATTGTGACTTCATCAATCTATTAGGCATTAACATGCCCAAAATTACATTCTTACAAGTTTTATAATGGTTATTTCTGGTTGGTGGGATCTAAGGTGTGCTTTTTTGTACTTTGCTACATGGCTTTAGTTATATGTTAGTATTATTTTGATAAAAAAATGATATCATATTCTTAAAAATAAAGAGAAATTATGAGAGATACAGTGATTAAAGTCAACCTAAAATAAGGGCAAACAATAGAAACAAAGATAAAGTAATAAAAGTGAGGCAGCAGAAAATTATTATTTCAGAAAAGAGAAGGCTAAATGGGACAAAAAAAAAAAAAGGAATACACACATAAAAAAAATACCAAATGAGAGAGAACCTAAATAATTTTGTTGTCCACACCAGGGACAGTTCCTAGTTTCTTACTGAGAAGGAACTAGAACTATAAGAACTGACTGTATATTAACTATTGCTTGGTGCATACTAACTTGTAGATACGTCCCCTTATAGCTCATATGCTCAGTCAACTATAAAAAATGTTTTTGTCATCTTCACAAAGATTCTGGGAAAAAAAAATCATTATAAATGTCAAATCCTGCAGTGAGCAAACTCATGTAAAAGGTTTTCTTCCTCTTAGGGTATCTCCGCATTCCTCCTCTTCCCCACTCCCACACAAACATTCACGTGCAAACCTTGTGAACCTGTACTTAAATCAGCCTGCTTGTTTGGTTATGAAACATACAGCATTATATTCCTTATTTCTGGTCTATTATTAACAAAAAAAATACTATTTTAAATGATTTTAATTGTCCCTAACACATAGACACCTATAACTTACAAACATAGTACACTATTTTTTATGTTTTATCTCAACCATTGTATCTTACAGAGTACTTACAACTCTCTTGTTTTCTAGTGACATCCTCTCAGTAACAAAGATTAAAATTTGAAGCCAACATTTTTCAACTGTGAAGTACTGGATCCAATTACTCACAGCAACTAAAAGCAGAGTTTATTTTAATAGGATTTTCAGTAAAACAAGGCATACAAAAATCAGATGCATAGGCAAAGACTTTTTCATCTTTAATCATTAAGCTACCAGTACAAATTGAGCCCTGAAGTTATTTCATTCCCAAAGGAGATCAGAGATTTAAAGAATTCAGGGGGATTAAACATTCGTGTTTGAGTGAACAAGCTAAGTGTTTTTGTACTTGCTATCATTAAAATAGTACTTTCAATGGTTTATTTTAGATGCGCATATACTGTATTTTTTCTTCTTTCTAAAATGATGTCTTGTAAATCTTTCTAGGAGTTGGCATTAAAGTCTGGTAGAATGAATGTTTTATCATTCACTTTTCCAAATGTTACTTTATGCATATTTAAAGTGAAGTGGGTTTTTGGTTTTGTTTGTTTGTTTCAGAATATCCTTCTTCCTAAGTGGATTCTTTTCCTTGGAGAATAGACATTTTTTGAGGCTCTAATTGTCTTGTTTACCTTATAATTTTTGTGTTAGGGAAAAAATACTAAGAATGGAAGGAAAAACCTCCCATTAAGCTATTGCTTTGGAGGGTAAGTTTTAGTGTGTGACTACACAAGGGTCTAACAAATCTTACAAAGTTTCAGAGTTTGTATGATAGATTCAATGACAGCATACAAAAGCTTTTGAAACTTTCAATATGTGATTCACTTTCTATGCCTTTTATTTCTTATGCAGGATAATGTATATAAGTGAAACATTTCCTTGTTAGAGGCTTAATAAGTCAGATGTACAAATAAGAATCATTGTTGGGTGTTGTAGGATTCAGACAAGTAAGCTCATTCTTTTAAAAATGTACACTAAATTTTACAATATATAACATAAATAATACCCAGTGCTACTTTAGCCACTGCCTTATAAAAAATGAACTCATGGACTATAAAAATAATGTTTAAAAAACAATACACATAATGAAAGTTAGAACTGAGGAATAAGTCAAGAATTGTATGAAGGTTAAGCTAATTGGCAGAAGCTACTTACCTAAAATGCTGAAGGAATGTGTTGACAGAGGAGGCATAAGGCCCAATGTGTTGTAGCCAAAAATAGCCATATCCTGAGCCCTGTGTTAGCTGTATTACAAATTTTTTCTCATTTATTTTTACAGTTCAATATATGAGATAATATATCAGTTATTGTGCTCTTTTGCAAGTAACAAAAACACTAAGTTAAATTGGTTTAAATATTAAAGAAATGTAATATCTCACAATAATTGGAATTTCAGAGATAAGGCAGGCTTTAGGTACAGTTCTGTCTGTGGCTCCCTCTTGTCATCAAAAACTCATGATATTTCCTGATCCTTTTATTCTGCCTAGTTAACCCTTCATTTTGCTTTGGTCTAGCTCATGTCAGGATACAAAGTGGTCACCAAAGGAAACTGAAGGCAAAAATGACTCTTTTAAAGTTCCACTTAAAAGGAAAAAGGAGAAATTCAAGAATACAATACAAGGCTACTCTTTGGTGCTATTTGATCTGTTTATGTCACATGCTCAATCATGAATGAATGACAGGACATACACTAATAACATTAACTGAGTTAGAATAACAAGGATTCATACCAGGAGATGAGGATGAGTGGCACCTTTCTCTGAGTGATTTTTGAAGTGAGTAAATTCTTGAACAAAATTGAGAACAAAGAAGGTGGGTAAAGTTGTGGATGGAGGTTGACCAGGAGGTTGTCCCACAAAAAAGGTGCTTTTATCACTATGACCATTTTAGAGTTAAGTGAGCTGGGACATAAAACAGCTAAGTAACTTGCCCAGAAATAGAGCACTATGAGAAGGAAAACTGGGGTATAAAATTCAGCTGAGTAGTCTCAGAACCTTTACTCTGGGTTAGCACTGCAGTTTTTAGATAATAGCCATTAGGTCAGGATCTTGTCCTCAGGTGTCTCTGCATACCAAGTCTATTGCAACAAGAACCAAGCAATTTTAACTTCCCAAGACAGTAATAGAACCACCTCCATGCGTAGAGCGTGTCTCATCTGCTCTGTCTACAACATCTTGCCACACTGAAATGATTCAATCGGTTTTATGCCCTATGTTTTCAAGTGTAGTCATTTCAAATCCTTGCCTCCAAATTGATACTTAGATTTCTCTTTATAAGAAAATATTTCAGAAAAAAAGTGAGATACCTAACATTGCTAAATCTTAAGTTTTTTTGTTTGCTTCCAATCTTTGTTTAAAAAATAAAATATTATAAATTGAATAAGAACCCTGAATTATCCCAAATCAAATTTCATTCATATTGATCCCTCCCTAGATAGAACCATTTCCCTGAGTTAGATTTTCTCTCATTCTGTTCCAGCTGCTATTAGAAAATACCTTAAATTTGGGCAATTTTATAAACAACAGAAAATTATTTCTTATAGTTCTAGAGACTGGGAAGTTCAAAATCAAGGCTCCAGCACATTTGGTGTCTGGTGAGGACCAGATCCTTACAGATGGTGGCTTCTATGTGTCCTCACATGGTGGAAGAGGCAAAGGACTTGCTGCCTGCAGACCCTTTTGTAAGAGTACTAATCCAGGCCGGGCGCGGTGGCTCAAGCCTGTAATCCCAGCACTTTGGGAGGCCGAGACGGGCGGATCACGAGGTCAGGAGATCGAGACCATCCTGGCTAACACGGTGAAACCCCGTCTCTATTAAGAAATACAAAAAACTAGCCGGGCGAGGTGGCGGGCGCCTGTAGTCCCAGCTACTCGGGAGGCTGAGGCCGGAGAATGGCGTGAACCCGGGAGGCGGAGCTTGCAGTGAGCTGAGATCCGGCCACTGCACTCCAGCCTGGGTGACAGAGCGAGACTCCGTCTCAAAAAAAAAAAAAAAAAAAAAAAAAAAAGAGTACTAATCCAATTCATGACGGTAGAGCTCTCGTGACTTAATTACTTCTTGAAGACCCCACCTCTTAAAGCTGTTACATCGGATATTAGGTTCCAATGTATGAATTTTGGGGGCAAATCAATATTCAGACCAAAGCAGTATTTATTTCTTTTGTGCACATCGTATGCCTTTTTAATGCATGCATAATTTTATAAATAATATTTACATATTTACTATTGTTGTATATGTTTAAAACCTTATGTTTGTTCTATATGTTTCTGTTTTCACTCATTATTATGCTTTTCATATTGGTCCATATTGATATATGTGGTTTTTATTCATTTATTTTGACAGTAATATAGTATTTAGCTTGATGAATACTTTATAATATTTTTTAAACCTTCCTTCTGATTAGCATTGCTCCACACTCTCACACCACTGTGTATTTTTATACTTCTTTAAATTTGCCAAACTGAAGAATATAAAATAGTATTTCATAAGGCTTCAACTTTAATTGGTTAATTACCATTGATACTAGGAGAACTGTCTTGTATTTATTGGCGATTAGATTTCCTTTTCTTACTCTTTGTCCATTTTTGTGGTACTAATTTGCATGTATATTTATTCGTTTTTAAAAATTATTTACTCTGGTTACTAATATTTTGCAAATATATTTGCATAGTCTGTGAGTATCTTACACTTGGCAATGTTATTTATTTTATAGATTTTTTTAAAGTTTAATATATGCAAATTTATCAATCTATTTATTGATTTGTATTTTTTTAATGATTGTTTAGTTTATACTATGTTCAATACACAGCTGTGTTGGATAAGGCAATCCTCCATGGCCTCTGAGCACTGTCACATGTCTTTAATATATAGACAAAAAATACAAGTTCTGGACTGCTCTTTACAACGCCCATTCCTCAGGGTTGTCTTTTCAACAAGTAACTTTAAAGGATGATGTAATGTCTCTCTCTAGACAAAATGGAGGCTTGCTTATCACTCATTATAGAAGAGACAAATTTTCTAAGCTCAAAGTTTCTTAGCTTCAATACAAAAATCACTGTTTGGAGGATATACCTGGGCCCATACCACAGCACTCCATGGGACATAGGGGAAAGAGGAATCAGACATAATGTTCTAGATGTATGCAGTGCTATGAGTAATAAGTCCTTAGTCTCTAACTTACGAGTCTTGTCTTCTGCCATGAGTTTATTTGTTATCTTGTAAGAGGCATAAAATTACAGAATATTACAGGTTTGGTGCTTAGAAACATTATAGTATAGAAGAGGCAAAGAATTCATTCATCATGGAGCTTGCATTCTGACAGAAAGAAAGAGACAACAAACAACAAAAATAAAGAAATTCTGTAATATACAAGAAGAAGTTAACTGCTGTGGAAAATATGAAGGAGACTAAAGATTGGCAGTGCTGGGACAAGTGATTATGCTATTTGTATTTTGTCTATATTTTTTTCATAAGGCTAAAACAAGGTTAACCCTATATTTTCTTCTGAAAGTTTAAATTTTACTTATTGTATTTTGGTTTTTGGGCATGCCAGTCATCTAATTTTGTTACATTTTTTCATCAGGATAACCAATTGTCTCCAGTTCCATTTTTCAAATTCTTACAGGTTATGTCAACATAGATGAAGTAATGTTTTGGTGGAATTTGGCTTCATATTAAAAAATAATCATTCGAAAATAGCTATAGTTGACTAATGGCACAACAGGTGTTCTTTCCTTTAAAAAAAGAAATAATATGGTATTCTATTATTAAACAAATATTTATTGGTATTCTTCTTCTGAATTATTTTACTTTGATGCATATAGTGTGAGAATATACCTACCTTTTCATTATGGCTAACCACTAGCCAAATTTCCTTAAATTTGGGACACCATCTTGAAGATCAATGAGAAGGAGGAAGCCTAGTATGGTTTTCAAGTATATAAACTAATGTCTGTTTGTATTAGCTTCAGTGGTTCTTTTCTGGGAACAGAGCTTTCAGAACATTTATTAATATTAAATGTTAGAAGTTCCATTTCTGTTAAATAACGAAAGAGAAGCAATTTATATTATTTATTCTAGAAACCAACTATCAAAGTAACTCTCGTACTTCAAAATATCTGAGTACCCTTCAGATGTGGAACTTTTACAAACCATCTTATTGTTTAGATGTTTTGATCACAGAGAGACTATCACTGTACATAATGATTAAAGCATCTATCCCCATTACAATATTGCTCAGGTACTTATTTTAGGGCCAGTCAACATACCTGAATCCAGAGGTTTGCAGTTTTTAATTAATTATAAATTGATGGTGTTAGTAATATGAAGACATTGGATATAAGCACATGTTACATATTTTCCTAAATCTCTGTATTTCATACTCTCTTCAGTGTCTTTGAGAATTATTGGTCAATATTTCAAGGGAGAATGGAGTTCCTCCAAAAGTTTTGACTAGTGAATACCACAGGGTCTTTTTACTAAAGACCTCCTGGTATCACATCCAAATTGGCATCAATGATTACAATTAACTTAAATTGTTTGGTGGGAACTGAAAAGCTAATATATTAGCATTGGCCCTATCCCTCAACCAAGGCTCCATTTTAACTGCTGTTGGACAGTCATCTTGCTGTCAAAGTGGTGTGGACTAGACGGACCATCTCTAACACCTCTTGTGACTCCAAGATATTTTTAATTCTATTAAGTTAGTGGGATATATCCAGGGAAGTGGTTGAAAAAAAATTGTTCCAACATACTTTAAGTAATAATTATAATCTTTTCTTCACACAGTTACTCACCTTTTTAAAAAGTCATTTCTCCAGCTTAAGTCCTCAAAAATCCAATCATCATCCGTTATACATTAGCATTTGCAAATTTTTACATTCATGGTTACTTCCCACTCTCACCCCCATAAGTCTGTGAAAGACAGCTAGTAAAATCAGCCCAAGAAATTTTATCCAACTGGAAAACAAATGAATAAACAACAAATAAACAAACAATAACCACATTCTCCTTACTTGAAAAATGAAGTTTGCCTTATCTCATAGCTAGTTAATAACTCCTTAAATCTAATACTAAAAAAAACACAATGAGACCAGAGTTTACTCACCTTAGAGTAGTATGTATCAATCCATTTGTTCAAGCTCCTCTAATTCACACAGTCTTAATTTTCTCGAGTCTCTTACTTAACACAATCAGGTCTGCATAGAAGTCAGAAACAATGCCATTAATTGCAAATTCAAACAGCCACTCAAATCCTGGCCTTCACACTAAATAGTGTTTTCTGCTCAGCTAAGATGATTATTAAGAGGCCAACATTTCAATTCTGACTATACTACCAAGCAGTTTTGTGACCGAGGACACATTACATAACTTCTTTCACTGACAATTTCCTTAGCCTTGAAGTATATATAATAGTTAGCTTTTATATTTTTAATATTGCTTGTATATGCCTATGGTGTTTGATTTTGCCTGTAGTGTTTCAGTATACGAATAATGTGTGCATATTCAAATTATCGGAAAATAAAAAACTGCATCTAATCATTATTAATATCTATCTCCATAGACCATCATCATCTATATTATCTAAGCACAGTTAGAAATGCAGAAACTTTGTGAAGGACACTTAATTGAAAGTGAACTGAGCAAAGCAATCCCAAGGACTTTTCTTCAAACTATCAGAAAGGAGGCACTTTCTTTTGTTTGGGGCTACTAGTTGGAAGAAAAATGTAAGTGTAAGTCTGCAGATGGTCATACTGGCCACTGCACAGAGAGCTTGCCCAGAAATGAAGCAATGAAGTTACCACAGAGCAGAGCAGAGCTAAGAAATGGAGAGAGAGGAAGAGAGAGAGAAGGGACAATATTACATATCTTTGAAGACATACTGAGTATTTTTTCAAGCCAGATTCTTCTTTTGAACATACCAGTTACATTAATACATCAATAAATTCACTTTAGTTAATTTTAGTTGTTGCTATTTTTATTTAATTAATTAATTAATTAAGTTTTGAGATGAAGTCTCGCTCTGTGGCCCAGGTTGGAGTGCAGGTGCAATCTCAGCTCACTGGAAACTTTGCCTCACAGGTTCAAGAGAGATTCTCCCACCTCAGCCACCCGAGTAGCTGAGACTACAGGTGTGCACCCTAATTTTTGTATTTTTGGTAGAGATGGGGTTTCACCATGCTTGCCAGGCTGGTCTTGAACTTCTGGCCTCAGGGGATCTGCCCACCTTGGCCTCCCAAAGGGCTGGGATTACAGCCGTGAACCACAGTGCCCAGCTTAGTTACTGCTATCGAAATTAAAATTGATTTTTAAAAAAATTTCACTTCTCAGAAGTTCAGTTAAAGAGTCAACTTTGTTTATAAAATCTTTTTAAGAAAAAATGTCATCATTCCTGCAGGGAGACATCAAAGTCTCCTGGAGTTATGGTGAGTTTAGTCAGGTACTATCATGTAGAATTAGAAGTTACCTCTCACTGTCTCATCCCATAAAGTGGACACAAAATTAGAATATGCCCTTACTAATTTATTCTGAATATCAATCACTGAAAGAGAATTCTATTACAAGTTCAGGACATTTTTGAGAAATATATGCACTAGCACTAGAGAAATAGTGTACAAACTAGAGTAAACACATTGGCAATTACTAGAGACCAAGAATGGAGAATGCACTGTATATAGAAAGCCCAAGACGCTTCTTCTTTGAGATTATTTGTGTCTTTGATGTGTTTAATTACTTCTATGACTGTGTTTGTGTATGTTGAGAATCAGAGAAGTTTGCAGGTCAGTCCTTTGGACATTTACCAGAAAGCAGAAATAATAGGTGTACATATACTGTGGTGCTTGAGAATGCTTAGGGAAGCTGTGCTGTTTGACTATTCATAGATCCAGAGGTATGGCTATGGCCTGCTTAGAACATACAGGGACTGGACCTACTCTGTGTAGACTTTTGTCCTAATTTCATAGTGACTTTTTCTGGCATCTGAGTGTATCTTTGGAAGGGAGGAGGAGCAAGGGAAGCACAGGCAGGGAAGAAATATGGCCACATCATTCGTCAAGACATGGATAAATAATGTGGATGTGACTGACCAGAAGAGTTCAGGCTGGAGTGCAATGGCACAGTCTCGGCTCACTGTTGCAGAACACCTTCCGGGTTCAAGCGATTCTCCTGCCTCAGCCTCGTGAGTAGCTGGGATTATAGGCTCCTGCCACCACGCTAATTTTGTATTTTTAGTAGAACTACCAAGTCTGGCTAATTTTTGTATTTTTAGTAGAGACGTGGCTTCCCCATGTTGGCCAGGCTGGTCTCGAACTCCTGACCTCGTGATCCACCTACACTGGCCTCCCTAAGTGCTGGGGTTACAGGTGTGAGCCACATAGCTCATCCTATTTTCTTATAGTTCCTTAAATAGCAGCATACTGAGGAGTGTAGATTTCACCCTTACATGTCTTTTAACACATATTTATTTTATAAATATAAAGAATTTTCTAAAATTTTGCATGTCACATTTCACAAGGGACATATTAATCTCTACATGTATTTGTTTTAATTCATGTCTTGTAGAATTTATATCTGTGTCTGTATTCCATATTTCATAGCTAAGAAAACTGAAACTTTAAAAACTCTAATAATTTAGTAAATTTCACACAGCTAATAAGGATAAGAGAAGCACAAGAGAATGTACACTCAAAAATACTCAGTTTGCAAAGTTATAAAACAATGGACCAACTGTTAATTTGTCCTTAGATAAAGAGAAGGAAAATATTCCCCAGCAACTTGAAGTCTTAGTGATCTCATTCTATAATTTATTATTTTATATATATATAAAGTCAGAGTTAATAAAGGTCCAGGTGCCATTATCCTAAAATAGCAAGACTTATGAATGGGAAAGTTAGAAAACGCCACATTTCATCCAGATTAATTATCGTCGACCCAAAGCTAATATGAAGTAAAATGGAGCTAATATGAAATCATCAGTGTTGTTTTACTGTGAAACCTGGTCTAGAACAATCTTCTGTACCTGGATGTAAAAGGCTCTAATTCCTATGAATTATATGTGCAGACAGCCAAATTTAGGCAATAAGAACAATAATACACTGCACGATTAGTACTCCTCTCACTTTGCCCTGATGTATAACAATATGTCGTTACCTACAATACCCAAAAAATAAATCTATTCATGCAAAGAGACAGATCGATTCAATCAAAAACCAGTTACAATTGTTATTTGGTGTTAGGATGAAAGAAAATAGCAGTTTTACAATGTTCTATATGAAAGATCCAATAACAGTCAGTAGAAGATATATGAAAGTGTATTTTAAACATAAGATGTAATCTCTAACATTTAGAATTGTCCAGCAATGTAAAAAATTGCTTTCCATCTCTGAAGTTAAGACATTTGGAAATGGAATTTGTACACGAAATAGATAATACGTAAAATGTCTCCAAGATCCTTAACAATTTAAGAATATTTAGGCATACATATTTTTCTTTTCAGGAAGAGGGCAACAAGTAGGCACAAACTGTGTAAGTTGGTATCCAGTTTCAGGGACGACTGAAACCACCTATCTTTGATATACTCAGGTCCAGCAAATGGCAATTGCCACAAAAAAAAAAAAAAAAAGAGGAGATTTTAAATGGAACTAAATATTCTAGTTGGCTAAAAGAGCTTCTGGCCATCTAATGAATGAAAATTTAAAAATGAAAAGTTATTGAATACAGTCTCTACTTCTAAATAATGTGATATATATGTATGCATATATATTTACATATATATATACACACACACACTTTTATTTTAGGTTTGGGGGTACATGTGACGGTTTCTTACATAGGTAAACACGTGTCACAGGGGTTTGTTGTTTATTTCATCACCCGGGTATTAAGCTCAGTACCCAATAGTTATCTTTTCTGCTCCTCTCCCATCCCAGTATCTGTTGTTTCCTTCTTTGTGTTCATAAATTCTCATAATTTAGCTCCCATTTACAAGTGAGAGAATCTGGTTTTCTGTTCCTGCATTAGTTCGCTAAGAATGATGGTCTCCACCTCTGTTTCCTGCAAAGGATATGATCTCCTTATTTTTTATGGCTTCATGGTATTCCATGGTGTATATGTACCACATTTTCTTTATTTAATCCACCATTGGTGGGCACCTAGATTGTTTCCATGTCTTTGCTTTTGTGAATAGTGTTGCAATTAACATATGCATGCATGTGTCTTTATGGTAGAATAATTCATATGTATTTGGGTATATACTCAGTAATGGGATCGCTGGGTTGAATTGTAGTACTGTTTTTAGCTCTTTGAGGAATCACGGCACTGCTTTCCACAATGGGTGAACTAATTTACACTCCCAATTCCCTTTTCTACACATCCTTGCCAGATTCTGTTATTTTTTGACTTTTTAGTAATAGCCATTCTGTCTGGTGTGAGATGGTATCTCATTGTGGTTTTTATTTGCATTTCTCTAATGATCAGCGGTATTGAGCTTTCTTTCACGTGCTTCTTGGTCGTGTATGTCTTCTTTTGAAAAGTGTATGTTCATGTTCTTTGCCCACTTTTTACTGGGGTTGTTTGCTTTTATCTTATAAATATGTTTAAGTTCCTTACAGATGCTAGTTCTCCAACTGACGGAGAATTGAATTTTTCCTGGGACAGCACCTCTAGAAAGAAGGGCAGGCCACCATCTTTGCTGTTTAGGAGACAGTCATTTCAGCCTTTGGCCATTGGAGAGTCTGAGCCAACAGGGTTAGTGGCGGAGGAGTGGGATGGGTGGAAAGGATCCCCCAGTACTAGAGAGTCTGAGCTGACAGGGTTGGTGGGGAGGGGAAAAGATCTCCCAGAACTGGAGAGTCTGAGCCAAGGAGTTGATGGGGTGGGAAGTCGAGTGGGTGGAAAGGATCCCCCAGCACAGCACAACTGTTCTGCCAAAAGGTGACCACACTGATTTTTTTAAGCAGGTTCCATTCCTCCTCACTGGGCAGGACCTTTCAACCGGGGCCTCCAGCCAGCCCCATCCCTGGGACAGAGCTCTCAGCGGGAGGTTCGGCCACCATTTCCGTTTGACCAACTTAGGCATTCCAGCCTTTGGGCCTTGGAGTGTCTGAGGTGACTGGGGGCTGAAGCGGACTCCCTTCACAGAACAGCTGCTGTACCAAAACCTGGCCACACTACTTTCCCAAGCAGGTCTGTTATCCTGCTCCTCCTCACTGGGCAGGACCTCTCAACTGAGGTCTCCAGCCATTTCCTACAGGTACCTTTGGGCTAGCAACAGGACCCTACCTTGCTGGAACAAAGCTCCCAGAGGAAGGACAGGCTGCCATTTTTGTTTGTTTCACAGCCTCCACTGGTAACACCTCCAGCTTCTGGAAAATCCAAGATGACTAGGGACCATAGTAGGCTCCAAGTTTTCCACAGCAGAACTACAGAAAAGTGGTCAGACTCTTACATGGGAGAAGCCGTTCCCATTTCTTCTCCCAGGTCAGATCCTTGAGGGCCTGGGGCCCAGCTACGCCCCTCCAGGGCTATCAAGCCAGTAACAACTCGGCAACTCCCTGGACAGAATCTCCAGGGGCAACTGAAAGCCTCTTTGCCACTGCCTCTGCAGTGGAACTGCCCTTGCCACCCTCGGACTAACGAAGGAGCAAAGACCCCAAGGGCCTTATCCATATCTCTAACAAGCTGCAGTTGACCTTAGGAGAGGGTCATTCCCTAAAATCAACCATAGGCCAGTTCCACCCAAATCAACCACTAGTAACCAGACAGAGAACCACCGGCTTGGGCCCACAGCACACCCTCACCCTGGGCTGACTGCACTGAGCGATTGCTGACCTCCATCTCCCTGGGGTGGAACCTCCAGGGGACAAGCAAAGGACCTTTGGACACAACACTACTGAGATCCCTTTCTCTGCTGCTTCTAATTTGGGGAAGAAATATAACCACTGAGATCGCCCAGAGCTGCACTGGGCAGCCTAGGAGTGCCAAGCCACAATCTACAGCCAGCACTCAAGGGGGAGAGGAACCCACACTTTCAGAGCATTGAGAGGGAACGTAGATGCAACTCTGCGGAAACATAGAGGAGCCACACAACCGAGGGAGAGTCTACCAATTGACCAATAAGCCTAAATGCCACCTGCTGTATCTCACCCCAAAGCTTCAAACCAAAAAATACCCCACTAACATAACCCCTCTGAAAAATATATTAATACAGCTTTTTTATAAAGAAAATGGAGCTTTCAGTTTTTCTCAAAATATAATTTTGTTTCCTTTTGACTAAGTGATATTGTTAGAAACAATGGCATGACAGCAAACTCACTCTGATAGTTTCCATAAAGTCATCATTAGGGAAAGTTCAAGACTAATTATAGAAGTTTCCTTGAATAAAGTTTAAATTCTGAATACTGTTATTCATCATGAGTTATGTACATATTTATTTTTACAGTGTTTTATACATAATTTAATATTTAAACCACTTGCCATCTTTGGGAATTTAGCTTGACATTTCATTCAGCAACAACTAGGGCCTTTGTTTCTAATTATATTTTTCAAAATTCTTGCTTGTTCTGTTTTTCACTTTCAAAATTATTTCTGAAATTTAATTGACATCTTAATGAATACATACTTTATATCCTTTGAAAGTAAGCCAATTATAGAAGCTTTCCTTAAAAGGCTGAAGCAAAAAAAAAAAAAGATTATAATTTTAAAAATTTGAGAGAATAATAGTAATTTTCTCATAAAATCATACTGTTTAGAAATAGAATTGAGTCACTTGACTTGCTGTTTAAGAAAGAAAAGCTTTATAAATTATTGCTAAAATGTTGCTTTATGAAAATGAAAAACATTGGTAAAAAAATAGAAAGTGCTGTAGGGATATATGTTCAAAACCTACAAAATCTTCAAATGATTATATGGTTTATAGGAAATATATAAAACTAGAACTTAGAGTTTTAATAGGTACAAGCAATTTATAATTACAACTCTAGTTTCCACATTAGTCTGAGGAGAAAGACATTTGAAGTTAGGTTTTATCAATTGATAGTTCATATTTGTCTTATATGCTTGATGGAAATACAGTGCAAAAGAATTATTCTTGTAACAGGTATATTACAGAAAATAAATTTTATTAATAGCCAATGTAACTAGTAGTTATACTAGAACATATTTGCTGTTCAGATGGATTCTTATATCCTTATTAGCATTTCTTACAAAAATAGCAATAGGCTCCATAGTAACTACAATGGCCATTTCTGTTACAAACACATACCAACAGAGGGAAAGATTATACAGCAGTTTAACTGCTTCCACAGATGATTCTAGTGCCTCATATAGCCTGAAAACTTGAAGCCTTTCCTTCAGAAATGGTACAAATTGAGACTGATTGAATTTGTTGGTTCCATAACAAATGGTCCAGGAGTGGGTTATTAGTAGGTACCTTATAGTTGCTTTCATGTGTAGAGAACTTTACAGTTTTATATCATTTTCTTTCTAAAAATAGTACAACCATGAACTTAAATAGCAATGTTTTTACAGGGTCTTTCATACCTAATCAATCTGCATCTTTAAATTCCATTCATTTGTTTTCTTTCATGCATTTGGGTAATAAATATTTACTAGCATCAGTGCTGTACTCTGGAAATATAAAATAAGTGAGAAAATTATTTCTTTCTCCTGAGGGATTTGTAATCTAGTACAGATAACAGTAAGTAAATAAGCGAAATAAGAGAAATAAGGAAAAGCAAAAAATTTTACATGGCAAGCACAAAGCCTAGAGTCTTCATTTGTAATTTGAAGGTGAACAGGGGCTTCAAAGGATGTATATTTCAGGTATATCTTAAAGAATGAATTATTGTTGCCAATTGGAGTCGATGTTAGATTAAAGCAGTGATTCGATTGGCACTTTGAAGAGATTTAGCAATGTTTAGGGACATTTTTGATTGTCACATATGAGTAAGTAGCGGTGCTACTGGCATCTGGTGGGTAGAGGCCAGGGATGCTGCTAAACACCCTACAATGCTGAGTAGAGCCCTTTCCCCCACCTACCGGAAAAAAATAAATAAATTGTCTGGCCCAAATTCTCAATAGTGCCAAGGACGAGATACATTGAAATAGAGGAATTATAGGCAAAAGTGATACAAAGAGGAAAGCATTCTATAGGCTTATAAAAATATAAATCTCTTGATGTTCATAGAGGGATTGGGGATAAGAGGAGCAAGAGTGGCCATAGAACCATAGAAAGGAAAGGTTTGTATTCTTTGGCAGCATAGATGTGAATAAAGACACATTTTTGTTTTTCTAAAGAGCAGTATAGTATAGTAGCGGACAAATAAAATAAGAATGGGTCTTTAATTATTCCACTTTAAAGTTTAAAACAAATTTTAATAGATAACACATTGAGTTCGATGAAATGCTCCTATGACCTTAAAATGTAAAGAAGCTACATTAGAAGAAATATGTAATTTTTTTTGGTAAAACATAAATTAATACAGGTGTGTGTGCATTCTTATGCAAAATTGTATTTTATCAGAAAAATGTGTGTGCTCTCACATCACATGATAACATCTTCTCTCACTTTACAATACGCAAATTTAGAAAAGGTTCATCAGATGAATTGATATCTGATAATTGATTATCAAAATAATTAGGTAGTAATTGTGGAATATAGATAATATTTTAGTCTACAAAATGAAAATAAGGTAGATTCCATTCATGGCATGTGTACTTAAAATACTATATCTGTCTACAGTGCTGCTATTTCTTGAAGTAGTGCCTTGCACAGTGTCTGGCAAATACTGATTGAATGATTGTTAGTATGAATACATAAGTGAGTAAATGAAAGGAGGAAAAGGAAAAGAAAGGAAAAGAATTGAGACAAGGAGAGGAAGGAAGGAAGAAAGGGAGGGAGGTAGGGAGGGAGGGAAGAAAGAAGGATGAGGGGAGGAGTTACACCTGTTAAAAGCTCAGAATTAAGTTCTTAGGACAAGGATTTTTTGAGTGTTTTGGTCACTGCTGCATTCCCAGTAACTAAAAATACACTTGATACATATTATTGCTCAACAAATATTCGTTAACTGAATAAATACCCTACTGTCACCCAACATCCTACTCTTCAGTATGCATACAAAAGCTTTGTTGGAGTTACGAAGGGCTGACATAATCAGTCATTATATCACAGATGACTGCATACTGGGGCAGTAGACATATTAATTATATGCATTATTTAGGAGTGACCCCTAAAGTGAAAATAAACAACAATTTTGCAATGCCTCGATTGTTAGTAATAGATTGCCTCGATTGTTAGTAATAGATTGCCTCGATTGTTAGTAATAGATTGCCTTGGCTAAACCATGGATTTTGAATATTCAGAATTCAAAATCATGTGTGCATTTGTATGAGAATGGGGGTGGGGGAAGGAGAGAACAGGAGAGTCAAAGCATACTCTGATAACAAAGAAAGAGAGAAAAATAAGACACAATTTAAGAAGCAATAGAAAATATAAACTTTTTTATTCTGCTATTAAGTAGACCTGAAACCAATACTGTTCAAGAAATTAGGACTTTTAGGGTACCGTGGTTTATTTCTTTCTGGCATAAAGCTGTAAGCAACAATGTGCTTTGCACACCAGGTATTTAACGTTGCTTGTACAGTATCCATGTAGAGCATGTAACGCTCTTTTTTTTTTTTTTTTTTTTTAAGTTACTCTTTTTTTTATTATACTTTAAGTTCTAGGGTACATGTGCACAACGTGCAGGTTTGTTACATATGTATACATGTGCCATGTTGGTATGCTGCACCCATTAACTCATCATTTACATTAGGTATATCTCCTAATGCTATCCCTCCCCCCCGCCCTTCCCACAATAGGACCCGGTGTGTGATGATCCCCTTCCTGTGTCCAAGTGATCTCATTGCTCAATTCACACCTATGAGTGAGAACTTGCGATATTTGGTTTTCTGTTCTTGCAATAGTTTGCTGAGAATGATGGTTTCCAGCTGCATCCATGTCCCTACAAAGGACACAAACTCATCCTTTTTTATGGCTGCATAGTATTCCATGGTGTATATGTGCCACATTTTCTTAAGCCAGTCTGTCACTGATGGACATTTGGGTTGATTCCAAGCCTTTGCTATTGTGAATAGTGCCGCAATAATTTCTTTTTTAACAGATCTGGTCTCCCTGTGTAGCCCAGGCTGATCTCACACTCCTGGCTTTAAGAGATCTTCTCGTCTTGACCCCTTGAAGCACTGGGATTACAGGCATGAGCCACTGCACCCAGCCAAGCATGTAATTCTTAAACTTTACGCAGCTCTTGGGGGTGTGGCCTACTGAAAGAAGCACTAGAGGTTAAACATCTTTCATCATACCATCTTAACCAGAACTCTGTGACCTTTGATCCTTTCTCCCTCAAGGTCCTTATTCGTTGAATGGGGATGATAATTCAACCTCTACTAACCTAAAGACTATATGGAAAAATAGATTCAAAAATAATTTCAAAAATAGATTTTTAAATTTTGAATGCTTATATCAAAGTTTAAGATAATATGGATCTATATGATAAATCAAAATAAACCTATTTCGTATCCTGTAGTTTGTTCTTACTATATTTAGGAGGGAACAATTTATTAATTTGAAAATGCTCTATAAAATTTTTTGCATATGAATGCTGATAAATTTAAATGATTTTTCAATTGGGAAGCTTTTGTCTGTGGCTATAATTATCTTTTCAAGAAGAATTTTTATTGTTCAAGGAAGAATTCTGTAAGTTAGAAATTCATTTAGTAAAAAAAGGAATATGGGGGTGCTAATATATTTTTTTTCCCGCAACTCTTTCTGTTATGTACTCCTAATAGCATTTGATGTTTCCTCATGGCTTGCTACACCTACATTATTCCAAAAGTAAACTTTTTGCATAAGATCTAATGTAAAAATGTGTGCAACCTAAAATTACTGGTTTGGGACAACAGTTTTACATTACTGCTTTTAAAAAATTTCTCCAACATGAATTTACTAATGTAAGAACAATAATTCCATTTAATATATTCTTTTGTTTTAGGTGTCACTACAATATCTACTGTGAATAAAAGTTTAGGAGTAATTTTACCTTTTAAATATCATAAACATTAACAAATGCTATTTGATTCTCTTACAAATTATATGAGAAGAGCCATGAAATTTTCCTAACCTTTTCTGTAGCTCAATAAATCACAAACAGACAAGAAAGTTAAGCACTATTTTAGTGGAATATCAGCAGACAGATGTAGCACACATTCCCTCAAAATAATTCAAAACCTGTTTCAATTTATCAAATGCCTACTTTATCTGTCAAAACAATGTCCTTTCTCAAATAAAGGGCATTGTTTCTGTAGCAAGAAAAGGTTCTGATGTATTGTTATTTGCAAATGGATGGTGGAATAATGGAACAACAGGCAGTGTTTCCAACTAAGAGATCAAGGGCCAGAATGCATTACAAATCTTGTTAAAATAAATGAGGGTAAGAGCATAATTCCAATAAAGACATTTATAGTCTTAAACAATCTCTCACTCTTCTTAAAAGAGATCTTTAAAGTGAACCCAAATCCTCCCACAAACACCAAAAGATTTTTGCTGCTTCTCTCAAAGTTCAGTATTCAAAGAAATAGAGATTTGTAGAGCTCACATGCAAAATAGATATCAGTACCTTTTTAATGTGCTGACATTGTAAAATTTTACTGATGCTACTAATATTTCTATCTGTTGCATTTGTCTATGCACCTGGGATTCAAGGAGGAAAATAGTTGTTCATATAATATCCAAATCTAAAACATATTTTATTATGAAAATGCTTGAATAAATAACTATGCTTAGTTTGTAAAATGAATCTCGAAAAAGGAATGTACCTTATTGTAAGTGACTTTTTTGTTAGATCATTTTAGTACTTGAATATGTAGCATCTACAATAAACCTTTTAATTCTAAGTTATGATTAAATATTTCCTTCTTTAACAGTACAAAAAAAATGAAAACAATTACACCACCACCAAGTAATAAAGGTGTGCTTTACCTGTACAAATTAGCTGTTATGTCTTCCCTGTGACGGCAGGTTGTTCTCCTCTTCTTTATTCTAGCTATTTGTTTAGTTTATTTTTTTAAATGTAACTATGACCTCTACCAATTACTAAAATATATTCTTAAAACAAACCTATGGCAATCTTGTCTTAAAAGTAAATTCTACATTAAGAAATAATCTTTGGGAACAATAACTATAAAATACATTAATTCATGATCATGAAATAATATAATTGATCATAAATGTTATAGTATTATGTGAATATATATGACAGCAGGGTTATATATTTTATATATAGTATATATAAAATATATATTCACATTCACATATATTCACTCTTATATATGTAATAGGTAACACTGCTGTTATACATATTCACACATGTAGTATATCACAGTGTGATATACTATATATATAATATATGTAACACTGCTGTTATATATATTCACATAATACTATAGTTGAATCACCTTTAAAAATAGTAACTATTAGGGAGTTATTGAATATATATTGACCACATGAATTATCTGAGAATAATTCCTGGAAATGGAAAACATTTTGCTTCACATAGTGTCGTGTAGATTGTGAAGTTTACTGCCTGAAACTGTCACTAAACATAGCTTTATCTACTGCAACTAAGCTATCTCACTTATACAAATAATAGTTGAATTAAACAGGAAACATTTGCAGCAAATTGTAAGTTAAGAAGTCAGAAAAAGACAGGCATTAAGTTAGAATTATGACTTCTCTAACAAAAATACTCCGACATTCACCAAAGTCCATGAACACACTTTCTTCTCATACTTCTAGATAGCTCATAAAAGGGAAATAATAATTGATGTTCCTTTGGGATACTCACATCAAAATTACCAACTCAGCCTGTAGAATTTGTTCCAAAGTGTTTCAACAAATAACATAAATAGGCCACACCAATCCAAATATCCCCTAATTTCCTATAATGTACTATATATTATGATGTGCATTAGAAATATAATGATTATTTAAGACTTTATCCTACATTCAGGGAGGTCTCAAATTCAAGGAGATCTCAAATCTATACTAAAGGAACAGCTTGAACCTTTCAATTATTTTGTCCCCATTCTCCATAGTATCTCATGTACTCTAAGTCATAAACTTAGTTCATTGAAATAAAAATAAAAATCAGACTGTAAAATATTTTAAAATTATTATTCCACAAATGTTTTTATTATTCACTTTTTTATTTTATGAAAGACATAAATATGAATACATAAACATAATATACATTCATAAACCCATTTATATCCATATTTTCAGGGAGTATGCATATGTACTTGTACCCATAAATCTAATCATCTATTTTTCCATCCACCTATTTATTCATTCAATGACAATAATTAAGACTTTTAAAGCTTGATTTAAATAGATTTGAACTCAAATTCTGCTTCAACCCCTTACGAGCTATTTGACTTCAAACATGTCAGTAAACCTCTCTATTCCTAAGTTTTCTCCTCAGTAAAATGGAAATAATATCTATTCAGTGGTTTATTTTGAGAATTAAATTAAAAATACATGCAACATAGGTAGTTGATTTGTAACTAATAAGTGCACAATAACTGTCATCAATCTTTTTTGTTAGTCATACCTTTATTTAGGCAATGTGGTGCAATGTTTCTGAACATAGATTTTGGAAACAGATTACCTCATTACTTGGATTCATATTTCACCTCTGCCGCTTAGTATTTACATGACTTTGAGAAAGTAACTTTTGCTGCCTCAGTTTTTTTCATCCATAAAATGGGAAAAACAGTACCTATTCAATAGAGTAATTTATATCCTTTATGCTTAAATTTGTGTGTTTAAATGTATATAACAACTCTCATTTTGAGCTCTCTGTTGCTACTTTTTTCTTTTCTGAATATATGAATAATTTTTATGATCCATCAACACTTTTTTCTATTCGGCAGGCAATTGTTTCACAAGGCATGGGGAGACAGTCTGACCTTTGTAATTGAATGGCCTGGGACAGAAGTGGTGATCATGGAAACTGTTGTTTACATCACCATTCTATGACATGAGGCACTGAGGAGTAAGAGCAACAGTTCTCACTTTCTTCTTTAGTAAACATGATTTGGGTGATGAAAGGCTTTTTTGTAAAAAACTTTAAAATGTATTATGTATATGTGAATGTAGATGCGAAATTTATGATCTGGGAAATCTGAGTATACAGATTCTTGCATAATATACTTTGGCTAATTGCATCTGTTTCCAATTGTATGGTGCATGATACAAAATACTGTACTTATATGGGGAAATTTGACCAAGGTGTCCCAGAACATGTGTCTCTATTTAAAATAAAAATGCATTTGAAAAAAAAAAAATCTTGGGATTTCTTACTATCATAAATGTTGAAGGTCGACATCTTTTTTTAACTCTACATAGGGTCTGTCTGTGCTGTAGGTGCTATCTAAAGTAGAACTACACATGAGAAGAGAGAACAGCTAATAAGACCTGAATGATGAATAAGACTTCATCATGGCAAAGTTTCTGTTTTGAAGATTTCTGACAGTGCCCTCTGATTTCTGTTTTGAGACTTACCTCTCAAAACTAAGGAAGATCAACAGCCGTACCAATACCTCTAAGTACTTGACAATGGAGTAGAACAAGTGACCACTGACTCATCAGCCTCCAAACACTTCTTACAGTGTACCTTGATTCCATGCAAGGACTAAGGAAAGGTTAAAATGCAAATATATTACTATTTGCAACAATACATTAATCTATCATTAGCATTAACTTTTGGAAAAACAAAAGTAATTCCATCAGATTAACAAAATAAATTCCAAATAAAATTAATTCCAAGAAAATTTCCTATCCATGCAAGGGTAGGAAAAATCGGTCAGAGAAAAAAAAAAAAAAAAAATGTCATCCTACAGAATACCAGCTTGGAAGAAACCTGGTACTAAAATACCACACGAAGACACTGAAGAGGAACATAAGGTGAAAAGATCATTCAGGGAACAACTTTTGTCTAGGAAAACCCTCATTCACAATCTGTGTCTACAAACTGAAAAAGCAATTGGGTTGAATTTGTAACATATACAATGATGATAAACTATAATTTACCTAACTGACTGCATTGTGTGGTTAATTGAGATTAATTAGAGGAGAAAAACTGATAAGTTTAGAATATTTTGCATTGCAAATGACCAATTGATTTTTCCAAGTTTTCGTGTTTTAAAGAAAGTAGCACTATAGAATGTTATTTTATTTAAAAAGAGACAAAGTATCGCAAAAATGAGGGATTTATAACAATGTGTGAGACATTGTTTAAATTGATGCATTTTATGTTACAAAAAATGTATATATAATATAGAAATTATTATAGGTATTATTTATTTTTTACTAGTATTACACATACTTTATAAGCCCAATCATCTTTTTTATCACATTATAATTTATCTTACTTTTAAATACCTAGGGACAACATAGAAAATATTTTAAAATCTTAAAAAAAAAAGTTAATAGCATTAAGGCATTTTCCCTAACAAACCAACTGTAGGAAAATATAAGACTTTTCAAACTATAAGGACATTTAATGATAAACATATGTATTATTCAAGCTTCTGATTAATATGAACAAACATTAACAGACTAAAGCAGCTGTAAAAGTGCAATGATTTAAAACAACAAAAATGCCTCTGCAAATATTAAGTCAATAACTTTCTTCTGAAATATAAAATGTGCTTGCCACAGAAAATTAATATGATTTCTCGCATGTAAATTACCATATTTTAAACAAAAGATATCTTCAAGAACCATTTTAATCTTTGCTATATTTTGCATATAGTACTTTTAAATTCATATTTCAGTGTTGACATATTTCAAATGAAGGAAATGGACTGTTGTAATCCTTTGTATGGTGTTTTCATTCAATTAGCTCTATCTTTCTTTTCTAAGCAAACAAGATGGCAATTTACTCAAAGTCAACCCATAATAACATATATCAGCCAGAGTCGAACAAACACAGTACTGCTCTTGCTACACCTTTTAAAATCAAACAATTTTAAATAAAAGCAAACATGAACATAAATAGTGTTTCCCTTTGGAATTTGACTGTTGACAGAAAAATGATAAAAACACAAAAATGGTTCGAATTTGTAAGGAAGTTAAATAATTCAGGAAATGTTTTATTAACTGATAGCTGAGAGAACAGGATTTCGGTCTTTGCATTATAAAGTAACGAAAAAATAAAATATGTCATATGTGGCTGATTTGTAGAAAAAAAGCTCTTCCTAACCATATTAAAATTTCACAAGGTAGTTAAAAACCACATTCTTATCAAGCACTTACAAAAGTAAAATTTTGTTTAAATATCCATTTTTTTTCTTTTCATGTTAGTTCCAACACTTTCAAAGGTGAAGAAAAAGTTGTTTGTCTGTACATAGTTTTAAAAAAGGGTTTGTGGTTTATATTTTCAACATACTGTAACAGAAATTTAAAGAAAGAAGAGTTTGAAACCGCAAATACTTTAATTGCTTTTATTTTGTTTTGTGTTTTGGACAGTTAAGTGCTTGGAAATTACCTTATTATTCTTATAAGATGAAAATAGAAAGTTATCATTTCCAAAATATCATTGCCAAGATTTTTTCGTTTAGATAAAACATAAGAAAATATATTGAAAAATTGTCTTAGGCAAATTGGAAATTTTAATAAAAGTTTATAATTATATATTTATCGGAAATGTATTAATTTTAAGAAAAATAAAAATTATTTTAAAGTTTTATTAGTTGATGCCACATGCCAAAAGAAATATAGACTTTGTAAAAATATTAAAATTAAACACTATTTTAGTTTCCAACCTATCCCCATAGAGTACACATTAAATGTTAGTGTTACAAAGGAAGAGAGTTCCTTTGTAACTCTTAGACTTGGAGTCTTGCTCTATTATTTACTGGCTATGTTGTAATTGGCACGTTATTATTATTTTGAGTCTCAGTTTCCTTATCAGAAAAAAATGGGCATAGTAAAATGGCTGTGGTGAGAATGAAATAATGAAATACATATAAAAGACGTAAGAAGGCATTTCCTCAGGCTTGTTTATGTATCTTGGTTTTCCCTTCATCTTGCACAGTGCTTACTCATGATCATGATCAATGAACACCTTGAGATTAGGAAGAAAACAAAAAAGAAAATTATACAACAATTTTATAACAAGTATATATTTTCTTCTGGTAGCTAGAAATTTCCTTTAGATATTTAATCTGAATTGTTTTTATGTTTACAGAACTTTATTTTTGAACTTGCTAAACATTTTAGATTTAAAAAGAAAGGCTGAAAGGGATGCTCTCTTATAAATCTAGCAGCATTCCAACTTGGTACAACTTGTTTGGTATGTGGAACTTGGTGCAACTTTTTTGTACAATATCTAACCAAGAAACATTTATAACTTTTGACATAGTAATCCAGCTTCTGGTACATCAATCTCAAAATATAATAGAGAAGATGCAAAATAAGATGTGCACACTCTTGTCACCATGGCATTATTCCAGGAATCACTGGAAATAATCCTTATGTAAGTTAAAGCCTAGAAGCTGTTAGTATAATGCCTGGAACTGTAGATAATGATTGATAAATATTAGCACAAGACCAAGAATAAAAGCACAAGTGTGCAATAATAAACAGTTCATTTGATGATTCTCTGGATGGGATATTATGCACTATCATGATGAATGCAGTTACATGAACAAAGACTTTTGAAATAATGCTAAATGTGTATAGGAAAGTATAAAAGCTCACTGACATGACAACTACCATGAAAAGTAAACGTAGGAAAATATTATTATTAGGATGGTTAGATGTGCAATTTTCTTCTTTTCTATTTAAGCATTTATAATGTTTTTATATTATTAGCATTTTTGAAATTTCCAGAACAACACAATATCTTCATTGTGCTATTTATCTTACTTATTTTAAAAAATAACATGTAATAATTCTATAATTGCTGTTATAATTATCCATACACCTACCAATCTGAAGTGCCAATCTTATAGCTACTCCCATTTTTGTATCACTTTTTTATTTCCTATATGCAGGCATTAGTTTACAAATACTGACACAAGAAAAATAATATTGGTATAAATAAACGAAGTATAAGAATTATTATTTAGGGTACATATTCAGAGTGAAATAATGTATAGATAGGAGAGGCTGAAGAATTCCGTACCATTGTTTACATCTCCACCAGAAATGTGTCTAACTGTGTATGAATGTGTATGATATGGAAACTGGGTATAATGATCATTTGCCTGAACAGAACTATTTGCATGAGCATGGCTCTGAGAATTTTGGTAGAAAATACACCCAATGTGACTTAAGAAACACGTTTTGCTCTTACTAACATGATCAAAGCAAACATATTATTCTATCATAAGCATTCATGTTTATAGTAGTGAGGGCATCTCAAGGCATTTTTAACAAAAATCGGATGGGTTTTTTGGAAAATGTTTATTTAAATCATATGCCTTTCGGTAGGTTGTTTTATTTTTTTCTAGTGGACCTTTAAAAATGATACTCTCAGATAATTTTGTAAACTGATATTTCCATGCAAGCATTAAATCTATAAAATGAAGGAAGTTATGTAACTATCCTATGCATGGTGGAAAATATTTCCAGGATAAGATATATATATTATTAAGTTCAAAACAAAATCAAAATTATTCACATGGATTCATGTAAATATAAATTTGTGTAATTAAATATGCTTCATTTTTAAAAATGTTGTCCATTCACTTTATTCCTCATGTACATTATCTTCTCTATGGCTGCCTTGGGATGCCGAAAGCAAAGCAAAAACTTAGTAATATCTGAGATGAGTTTCATTATAGAGCATAGTATTTGTGTTATTGATGTATTTTATTATAGCTTATTGAGTAGATTTTCTTCCTGAATGTTGTCTGTTTTCCAACTTGTTAATACTCATCCAGAGTCTATTCCCAAGCAATGTAGTTAAAATTCTTGAAGAAAATATCTGAAGCAACGTAAAATCATTGTTTGATTAATTTTACATAATAAAGTTTTTGATCAAAGGATATACCCTTGAAATCTTCCTGAAAATATTAGAATATTTATAAGAATGATAATAAAGAATTATTGGATAAAGCCCAAAGAGAAGACAGTGGTAATACTTGTTAAAACTTGACAATTTTACAGGCACTCACTTATGAATGAGTGATAAACTTCTTCGTAAATAGTACGTCATTTTAAATTTATATTTTTAAAAAACGGTAAGAAAGATACATATTTTTTCTAGTAATTCCTTAGATGAAGGATGTAAGACTCACAAGATTTAATAACTTGATTTATGTTTCTAAGGAATTGAAAACCTTGATTGAGTGACAACTGTTGTAAAATACAAATAGCACTTTTAACACCATAAAATGTAGGCTATCATGGAATATGGTTCTAGCATACATAAGTGGCACACATTGTCTGCAAGTGGAGTTAGTGTGCTAAAGCTAAATGCAAAATGAGGAAAAGCAGAATACATTTTTTTTTCTAAAAATAAAAGAATTACAAATTATTCTAAAATATCTAATATTTGTTGAAACTTTTTAGACTGGTTTAAACTGCCAAACTTGCAACTGACATTAATTGTTATGTAAACACAAAACAAGTTACACTAGTAAGCATTTTTGCAAATAAATTTAGAGACCTGTGTTCCAGTGAGTGGAATCAAATTTTTTACCTTCAAATTCAGAAAAGAAACAGCATATGTGATTCTTAGAGAAATTTGACCTGGCAACCATATTTCTTCCAAGGCAATATTAACCACGACACTAAATACTATGGTATTTGGAAAGATATACAGTAAAAGTGATTGCCAATGACAATTTTAAAATGAAAAATTTCTTGCCTAATTAAAGCATGATAATTGATAGTATCCACATTGAACTCTTTTGGAGTTTGTATCCACTTTGAGTTACAAATCAAAATCTGGAAATGTGCTATGCTTGTGTGTATGTCTTTACGAATAGAGGCAGTTAATGACATATATTTTTTCAACTATGTTTTACCTAAAACTTAGGGAATCATGTTGGAATTATGTGACACATAGAGTTCTATGTGTGATACCTGAAGCCATTTTCAGATATTGCTCATGGCCCAGGCCCAATAATTGAATTATGTCATTGCTGTCTTGATTAAATATTGACTACTAATTCAGTGAGACAAACAGTATTGTTAAGGAAGGTAATTCTGAAAATTAGTACTCAGCTAAAATTAGCAAACAAACAAGAAATCTTGGCCTCACACATATTCATATACCTAATCTGCAAATCTATGTATCATCATGAGATAACGCAAATGGGACTACTGCATTGCAATTATGTACAGCCTTCTGAATGCTTTTCATCCTCTGTGATTTATATTCTTCAAGATTTCATATTGTTTTACTTTAAACTAACTTTATTTGTAGAAAGTTATAAATGAGTACCAATTCAAGTTACTGGAAGCAAAAGCTGGATAATGTCAGTTGAAACCAGAGTAAGGCATATAACAATACAGGTGTCAATACAAGTATCAAAATCTGAACATTTTTGTAGGACACAAGATAAGTTCAGAAAATTATCTGCAGAGCAGAGAAAAGATAAAACGTCCTTTAGAGGTTTAGAAAGAGTTCTGAATCCTGAAAGTCTAAGCATTCTCAAAGCACTTGAGTCCTCCAACTCTTAAGGTTTTCAGTCCTTGACTTGCTTTCTAATAGCCTGCTAGTTGCAGGCAACGTTGAGCATAAAGATGTTGACCACATGCAGGAGAAAAAGATAAAAATCTTCTGCTAAACAACTCATGGGAAAGATGATGACATTCCAACTAGAGCAGAGATGGGGCTGTACCTTATATAGCAGCTCCCACACATGCTCACAAAAAAGTATGGCGAAAAGGCTTCCCCAGTTAGGCAAGCTAGTACGCATTTTTAATTGAGGGACTTATTTCATCACGTGATTCCACATTAAAAAAAATGTTTGAATGGGCCAGGCGCGGTGACTCACGCCTGTAATCCCAGGACTTTGGGAGGCCGAGGCAAGCGGATCACTAGGTCAGGAGATCGAGACCATCCTGGCTAACACGGCGAAACCCCGTCTCTACTAAAAAATAGAAAAAATTAGCCTGGCGTGGTGGGGGCGCCTATAGTCCCAGCTACCCGGGAGTCTGAGGCAGGAGAATGGCGTGGAACCCCGGAGGCGGAGCTTGCAGTGAGCCCAGATCGCGCCACTGCACTCCAGCCTAGGCCACAGAGCGAGACCCTTTCTCAAAAAAAAAAAAAAAAAAAAAAAAAAGTTTGAATGAAGACATACCTAAATATTATTACTGTCTTTTTAAAATAATTTCTACTTTTATTTTACATTCAGAAGGATATGTGCAAATTTGTTAAATAAGTATATTGTGTAATGCTGAAGTTTGGGGTACGAATATTCCTGTCAACAATACAAATAAATAAATAAACTCTTCCGTAGTAGCTAGCAGTGAATAACATTGCAAGTTAGCCATCACTGCAAGTATACTTAGCACAAGCAAAGACATGCTTCATTTTGGTGAGAGCACATATACTTTTGAAAAGAATATCTAAGACTCTGTGGAAAGAAAATAACTATTTCTGTAATGTTAAGAAACCAATATTTAGAGTGGAATTGGGGATAAAAAGGACATGTGTTAGATACCCTGTGAATTAGTCCATTCTCATACTGCTAATAAAGACATACCCAAGAGTAGGTAATTTAGAAAGGAAAGAGGTTTAATTAACTCACAGTTCCACATGGCTGGGGAGGCCTCATAATCATGGCTAAAGGCAAATGATGAACAAAGTCACATCTTACATGATGGCAGGCAAAAGACCTTATGTAGGGGAACTCTTCTTTATAAAACCATCAGATCTCGTGAGACTTACTATCACAAGAACAGCACAAGAAAGGTCCACCCACATGATTCAATTATCTCTCACTGGGTCCCTCACATGATGGGTGGGAATTATGGGAGCTACAATTCAAGATGAGATTCGGGTGGAGACACAGCCAAACCATTTCACCTTGTCACATACCCCAAAGCATTTTTGTTCTCTAAAAACCTCATAACACCTTAAATATGTTTTACAATATTTTGTTTATTTTCTGATCACTAATAAGTAAGAGCTCTGTTCTGTGTTCACTCTAGAGCCTTATATAAATGCTGATTTTGGGTCCTAAAGGTAGAAATAGAAGGTCTTGAAATAGAATTTAGTTGCTTTTTAAACATTTGATAACAGGTATTACAGGCAAGTAGAAGTTTTTCAAGATCAGTGGAAAAGCTTCTGTGATCTTATAATCTCACCAATGATTTATTTTTTTCTTATATAGCTAAGCAAAAATTCCACCTTTGATTTGGTCCTAATATCCTTCCAGCTTTCTTTCAAAACAGGGTTGCATTTTGCTTGTTATGTCATTTTATTTCACCTGTATCTCCAGAAAATGCACCTAAAACATATTCTTATAGTTATTATATTCTGTGCCTTACTTTCTTTTGTTGAAAACAAGAACTATGTGTTTTTCACCTGTGTGTTTCTGGCCATGCACGGTAAATTGTATAGATTTCCAATTAAAATATTTTGAAATAAATTGCAAAATAGTTTTATAAAATTGGATAAAGTGTATATTTGGTGAACAATAATTTACTAAATTGAAACTATTTTATTGGAAATTTGAAGTATACCATGCATAAATTATAAAGATCACTGTTTGACAAAATTATGAGACAAGAAATCACTGTTAAAATTGCATTAGATCAATGACACATAATTGGGAGCTCATTAGTTTGAATGTGAATTATAATTTTAAAATAGGGTTCAAAAACAGTTTCAGAATTAATTCCCCACAGAAAAGATTTTAAAATCTCATATAATCTAAAGGCTTATGATGAAATTAAAAACTGTGACAGTAATCTAAAGAATAATAATTAACATTTAAATAGTTTACCATGTGGCACACAACTTACAATTATCCAATTAATACTTAAAATTATATAGTATAAGTCCTTTCAGTATTTCTGGTTTAAAAGTGATTCACAAAATGTATGTAATTTCCATAATCTCTGATAACTAATAAGCCATGGGGTTGGGATTTAAAACCAGGCACTGCAGCTCTAGAATCTGTGTTCTTCACAGTACACAGTTAAATGGATGTATCAAATGTTAATAAATAATTGTGTTCCTTAAAATCATATGTTGAAGTTCTAGCACCCAGTTTTTTCAGAATACAATCTGTTTGGAGATAGGGTCTTTAAGGAGGTAATTTTGTTAGGATGAAATCACTATAGTGGGTTCTAATCAAAAGAGACCAAAAAATAGGAAAACAGAGGGAGAAGACAGCTATTCCTAGGCCAAGGAGAGACACTCAGAAGAATTCATCTCTGTAGACACCTTGGTCTCAGACTTCTACCCTCCAGAACTGTGATAAAAATAAATTTATTTTGTTTAAACTGTCCAGGCTATGGTTCTTTGTTATAGTGGCCTTAGAAAAACAAACATATTAAACAAAGAAAAGGCAAGCAAATTTAGTAGCATATACCCTTAAGAATGTAGGCACAGTTTTGATAAACTATTGGTAATAACTCAGTTAATCATTTTGTAACAATCACAGTAATACAAACATCATGTATTAAAATGTAAGACAACATGGACCTCATAAGATAGCAATCAGTAAACAGACATGCAACAATATAAACATTTTCTGGTAGAATGTATGGTTTATGAGAGCAGAAAAATGGTACTTTATCAAGCTATCCCTAATGTAAGGTATTGTATCATGCTATACCTAATATAAGGTATTAGTCCATTTTTGCACTGCCATAAAAAAATACCTGAGACTGGAACATTTATAAAGAAAAGAAGTTTAATTAAATTACAGTTTTGCAGGCTGTACAGAAAGCATAGCAGCTTCTGCTTCTGGGGAGGCCTCAGGAAACTTATAATCACGGTGGAGAGCAAAGGGGAAGCAGGAAGGTCTTACATGGCAGGAAAGGAGCAAGGGGGGCAGGGGAGGTGCCACAATGGTTTAAACAATGAGATGTCATGAGAACTCACTCACGATTGTCAGAGTACCAACGGCAAAATACACCCCCAAGATCCAATCACCTCCCACCTCCAACATTGGAGATTACAATTCAACTTGGGCAAGGACATAGATACAAACTATATCATTCTACTCGTGACCCTTCCAAATCTCATGTTTTTTTCACATTGCAAAATATGATCATTCCATCCCAGCATTCCCCCAAAGTCTTAACTCCTTCTAGCATTACTGAAAAGCCCAAAGTTCTAAGTCTCCTCTGAGACAAGGCTAGTCCCTTCCACTTATAAGCCTGTAAAATCAAAACATGTTGGTTACTCCGAAGATAAAATGAGCATATGGGCAGTGGGTAAATACTCTCATTTCAAAAGGGAGAAATCAGGCAAAGCAGAAGAACTACCAGCTCCATGCAAGCACTCATAAAAGTGTGGCAGTCATTAAATCTTAAATTATCAAAATAATCTCCTTCAATTCCATGTCCCACATCCAGGACACACTGATGCAATGGGTGGGCTCCCAAGGCTTTAGGCATCTCTGTCCCCGTGGATTTGTAGAGTTCAGATCCCAAAGCTGATCTCAAGGGCTGGTGTGGAATGCCTGTGACTTTTCCAGGTGCAGGGTGCAACCTGCTGGTGCATTCATGATTCATGAGTCTGGAGAAGGGTGGCTCTCTTCTCACAGCTCCACTAGACATTGCCCTAGTAGGGACGCTGTGTGGGGGCTCCAACCTCACAATTTCCCTCTGCACTGCCCTAGTAGAGGTTCTCCATGAAGGCTCTGTCCCTACGGCAGGGTTCTTCCTGGACATCCAGACTTTTCCATACATCCTCTGAAACATAGGTGGAGGCTCCAAAGCCTCAACTTTTATATTCTGCTCATCCACAGGCTTAACACCACATGGAAGATGTCAAGACTTATGACTTGCACCCTCTAGAGTTGTGGCCTGAGGCTTTGAGCTAATGCTGGAGACCAACCAGCCAGGTCATGGAAAGCAGTGTCCTAAGGCTGCATTGAGCAGCAGGGCTCTGGTCCTGGCCCACAAAACCATTCTGTCCTCCTAGGCCTTCAGGCCTGTGATGGGAGCAGCTGCCATGAAGGTATCTGAAATGTCTTTGAGGCCTTCTCCTCATTGTCTTGGATATTAGCACTTGCCTTTCATTTAGTTATGCAAATTTCTGCAGCCAGCTTGATTTCCTCTCCTGAAAATGGCTTTCCTTTTATACCACATGGCCAAGCTGCAAACTTTTCAAACTCTCATACTCTGGTTCTCTCTTAAATGTAAGTTCCAATTTTAGGTCATTTATTTGCTCATTCATATAAACTTAAGTTATAAGAAGCAGCCAGGTCACCTGCTGAATGTTTTGCTTCTTAGAAATTTCTTCCACCGTGTACCCTAAGTCATCACTCTCAAGTTCAAAATTCCACAGATATCTAGAGCAAGGACTTTCTTCTAAAACATAACAAATGTGGGGCTGGGTGAGGTGACTCATGCCTGTAATCCCAGCACTTTGGAAGGCAAAAGTGGGCAGATCATGAGGTCAGGAGAGCAAAAACATCCTGGCCAACATGGTGAAACCTGGTCTCTACTAAAATACAAAAAATTAGCCAGGTGTGGTGGCACGTGCCTGTAGTCCCAGCTTCCCAGAAGGCTGAGGCAGAGGAATTGCTTGAACCTGGGAGGAGGAGGTTGCAGTGAGCCAAGATCATGCCACTGCACTCCAGCCTGGCAGCAGAGCAAGACTTCGCAAAAAAAAAAAAAAAAAACCAGCAAATGTTACCTTTACTCCAGCTCCAAATAAGTTCCTCATTTACATCTGAGACATCCTTAGCTGGGACTTTGTTATCCATTTCACCATCTGCATTTTGTTCACAATAATTTAACAAGTCTCTAGGAAGTTCTAAATTTTCTGTCATCTTTCTGTCATCTTCTGAACTTTCCACACTTTTCTAATCTTTGCCCATTACCCAGGTCCAAAAGTGCTTCCACATTTTCTGGTATCTTTATAGCAATGCCCCACTCCTCAGTACCAATTTTCTGTATTACCTCATTCTCACACTGCTATGAAGAAATACCTAAGACTGGATAATTTATAAAGAAAAGAAGTTTAATTGACTGACAGTTCTGCAGGTTCTGCAGTACAAGAAATCTAAAGGCTTTGGTTTCTGGGGAGGCCTCAGAAAGCTTACAATAATGGCAGAAGGTAAAAGAGAAGCAGGAACATCTAACATGGCAGCAGGAGCAAGAGAGGAAAGGGGAGGTGTCACGCACTTTTAAACAAGCAGACCCCATGAGAGTTCACTCAATATTGTGACACAATACCAAGAGGAAAATCCACCCCCATGATCCAATCACATTCTTCCCAGACCCCACTTCCAACTTGGTGGATTACAATTCAACATGAGATTTGGGTAGGTGAACAGATCTAAATCATATCAACACTTAATATAAGTTAACTGAAAAACATATATGCATTGGAAATTTTGCATATGCATCGTAAATTTTGCATATGCATCTTTGCAGAGATCTAACTTTATATATTATACTCTAACTCTTATTTATTGTGATTTCTTAGTATTTTCAGCCAAGACTACTTTTTACTCCCAGAATTTTCAAAGTAGCTATAGCATTAATGTATTTAGTATTAATATAATACTTAAGTTACTAGCATTGATTTTCTCCTACAAAGCATGCTTTAAAATGTTCACAGTCTTTCTATAAATAGAACTTTTTATGTATTGATATGGTCTGTTTGATAAACCTGCCCATTTTTTATTGAATAGAATAATATAAAACATAAATTTTAACTTTAGTAAATTCTAGAGAATTAGTAAATGTGCAACATAATATGTAACAGCCACACACTATCCAATATATGATATGATTTTAGATTTAACTGTCATTAATTAAAGTGATTGTAGACAAAATGAGGTCATAGTAATAGATTAATGGTACTTTAAGTGTGTGTTAAGTAGCATAATGCTTAACAATGTCTATTGTGATCACAATTAACACTGATGAAATTTTACAAATAATAGTCACACTCATTTGTTTGCCATGTTACTGTAAATTTGTGAAAGCAATAAAAAATAACATCGTCACCTTTTTGCCACAGCTATTTTTAATAATCATACCCTGGCATCACAGTTTTGGTAAAAATTATCCGTTTCACAAATCAAAAACACAGAGCAAGATCAACAAGATGGCAAAATAGGAAGTCTCAGATTTTTTACCCCATAGGAACATCTATTTAAAAATGATTTATTGATCAAAATCCTGTATGAAAAGAATCAAAATAAACTGATTCAAAAGAAATTGAGATTCTAAATAAATCGAGATCTATTATTTACTCAATAAAGAATTCAAAATATTTATTTTAAAGAAGCTCAATGAGTTATAAGAGAACACAGATAGATAATTAAACAGTGAAAAATAATATAATTACAAAATTTAAACCTGGACCTTTTTACCATACTTTGGTAATTACAAAATGGAAACATATTGGGAAAACAGCACGGGTCTAAACTTTAAAGCACTAATTGGAGATAATCTTACTATTGGAAATTATTGGCAAAAAAATACCCAATCTATTTAATACTGCTATATCCAAAGTGCTCACATATTTAAATGGAAACTTTAATTCTAGTAAAATCCCTTGCTAGTATGGGGATTTTATCATTTTTACTAGCTAATATATTAACTCTCACAAATCATAGGATTTGGGAATGGAAATAAATTTTTTGGGTACATCATCTAGTTCAATCTACTCATTATATGAATAAATAAATACACTAGTCCAACCTACTCATTATACAATTATTTATATATCATATAATATTTGTATATGTATTATAGTTAATAAATATTATATAATGAATATAGTGGAAGATCATCTAATCTACTCATTATATATGTATTATTTATATATTTATTATCACATACTATATTTAATAAATATTATATAATGAGTAGATTGGACTAAATTATCTACCCAGAAAATTTTAGACCAAGAATATTTTGGTCAAGTTTGGTTGACTCTGGATAGACACAAGGATAAAATTAAGGTCTTTATCTTCTTCGCTAATAAGGAGGGAAGAAGAATCAATCTACAAAGTGTTTACAAGTTTTCTAGGTATGAGTTGTTTCTTCTGGTAATCATTTGTTTGCTTATTTTATAGATAGAGCCTTAGTGTAATATACATTAACAAGATAATAAAAGAAAAACCTGATTATCTGTATTCAGATTTATGACTGGAGAAAGGATAGGATTTAGAGATTACTTATAACTACTATGCAGAGAGACGTTGAGGACTCTCTGTAGCAGTTCTATTTTAAAATAATTCTCTAGTCTTCTTGTACAAGAGGTTCTTACACTGCTGGTTATGCCTTATGAAGGTTGGTCCTCACTGAATTGCTTGTTTAACCAAAGGTACACAAAGTGCAACATTAGATAGATCAATTGCAGACCTGGTGAATCACAAAATTTAGTGTATTAGCAAATATTCAGGTCAGCTTATTTTCACAGAGGCTTTAAACAGTAGTAAATTAAAGAAGGTAACACTCAATTTTTTCATAATTTAGTGAAAGAAGTCAAAACTTTCTGTGTTGACAAGAGGAGACAAGACCTTTCAAACAAATGGGAAGATTTGTCATTGTAAGAAAGAAGAAAGCTTGAGCTATCATTACAAGGGAAAGAAACAGAAGATGTAGGTAACAAATCAGACTGATCATTTTGTTGATGGAATGATAAGGTAATTCATATATTATTCATTTAATTTTGTTTGGAAAATAAGTTTCAGAGAAGTCATAAGCAAATATAGGGACTTGTTTGTACATGCATGTGGGGACGGTAGGGTTTAAACTGAAGACTTCAAGGGCTTATGATAATTCTGTATTCCTAACATTTGGTGTAGTCCATGTTGCTAAAACAATCTGTTAAATGAATAAATGATGTATATTTAAAATGTATGACAATCATATTTTCTTGTGTCTATGTATATTATCTACTAAAGTACTTACAGTTATGGTCTCTGAAATCCTTAAAAACATTTCTAAAGTATTATATAGAATCCTTGTTTGTTTAAATTCAGCACTAAGTCATTGCTCAAGAATGAAAACACAAACAAAAACCATCAAAATTCTAATTCCCCCAGGTCACCATAATTTCTACGTAATAGTGAGTTTCTGAGGTTTTTCAAACATTCATTATAGTAGTCTGCTCTGTTTCCCTTTAATCTGAACCATAAATACAGCAGTTAATTTTTTTCTGTGCATGCTGTATCATTTAAGCCTATGGAATATGCTGGAAAGGAAAAAAAAATTAAAAACAAGGGCAAATAACTCTACTAAATAGCCATAAAATCCTTCACAAAATGGAAAATGGAATGGTTATATTGATTATTTTACTGCCAGAGATGTTCCATGTTGCAAGTTTGACACCTTTTGAAGTTGCATTTACTATTTTAGGCAGTTAAGGCACTATTTAATGAATCAATTCAGTCATTTAGTCAATAAGAGTATCCTTGCATTTTAAAAGATGCATTTTAAAATATACCTTTTTCAATGGTGCTTCACTTATGAAAAAGAAATAGTTAAAACACTTGACAAATCAGACTTAATACTAGTTAAAATGCCCCAGTGATATACATCTTGTTTTCATGCAAACTCATAGACTCACAAAGGAAGAAGCATTCTCTGTTCAGAAATGTCAATGGAATGAAACAATGTCATAGAATAATGATCTCTTGTTCCCACAAATGCCTAGGGAAAACTAAGATGTTCATTTTCAAAGCAGGAAACATTGATCCACTTGGTATGTCCTATTAAAACAATTTATTTTATTCCATCAAATAGCTGATGTAAATTCAGTCATTTTAGTCTGATGGATATGAATTTCAGAGAATGGCATTTTTGTGCTATAATACTGCTAAAGAGATGAAAATCATAGCATTTTGCTTTGGTTTATTTGTCAGAAAATGGAATTAAGTTTGTTCATGAACACACTAACGTTTAATGTTAGCAATTTAGGAATGGTATATACTGAATTTATTTTTCTTTGATTTCTTTTCAGTAAACCTTTTTCAGTTCTAATGGTCATTCAGTTACATAATTCTGAATTATGTGCATTCTATTGGGAATTCTATACATTGTTATACATCAGAAAGTCAGCACTATAACATAACATATGAAGATTTGTGGCCACTGACTGTTCAAATGAAGGTAAATGTTACCATAAGAAAACAAATGATGGAGAATCATGCCTGGTTTTGATAGTATTTTAATCTGAACAGCAAAATGGAAAGATAGCCAGAGCTCCAGGGGGAAAGACAAAAAAGCAGAGATTTATTTGTTCAAATAATGTGCATGTACATGCATATAGGTTTGTGCACAGATGATCTGTAGGTAGACACATTTCGCATGATGAATAGTCACATAATCTCTTAGAATATGTTTCATACCTGCCCTTGTGGTGTATATTGTAGCACATGTGTTTTATTGGTAGTTCCCTTTCTTTCAGTGATACAAATTAATGAATTCAGAATAAGCCTTTATATTGTTATTTCATTTTATCAGAATCTAAATTCCCTGTTATCACCATTTCTATGGCTGGGTAAATGAAGTGATTTTTTTTGGCATCAAAGCACATTAAACTATGCAAATAAAAGTTAAAGTCAAAGGAAAAAAGTACTTTTTTATTAAAACAATGTCTACTTTCTTTCAAAAAGAGGTCACACATGTAGCACTTCTGAAACGACTTTATAGATAGTGAGATTCAATAAGAGGAAAGCAGTACAAAATATCCAAAGAAATGTGTTTATCTCAGGGTTTATCATTTCATTTAAAGGAAATGAGTATCCAATTCTTTTGCCAATATACATTAAGAAAAAGTGAAGTCATGCCATACACTTATCATGTAGTGTCTCCTACTCTAGCCACTTCTGTTAAGCTTCTCATATTTTCTCCTTTTTATACCTATACAAATTGGCCTGGCATATGTTCCAATTTTTTCTGTACCTTCTTCATACAGCTTTTTTTCCTGTAAAGGTAGATCCTTTCTATATATCCATACTCTCAGTATAGGCATAATGTTGTTAAAACTGAAAAGGACTCTCCAGGCATCATCAGTTGGGGAAGATACTATACAGTTGAACATGATAGTTTACACGGATACACAGCACTGTATGTTGTAAGTAGAAAGGGAAATAATGGAGATTTGCCAGAGGAGAGTAAATCAAGAACTTGGTTGTTTTTGTTGGGGCAGAATATAAACCAAGACTTACTGGTTAGTAAGCCAGGGTTTGAGTGACCTCAGACTCAAAAAAGTTCCTTCTGCCTAAGAACATAAAGGTAACAGAGTTCCAGCAGGCACATTTAGCTCACGTATGCAAAGTAAATGGCCCTAGATTCTCAAAGGAGATTATTGATAGGGCAGGTAGCGAAGTGTGTCTGTACAGACTGGCATTATGTGGGCTTTGAGATTACTGTTTATTTCCCTGAATATAAGAACACCAAGTGGGCATTGTCCAAGCTTTCGCATGTCCCTATAGTGGCTGGTCACTGTTAGTTATGCAAATGTCACTAATGTCTAACCTGCTTCTTCATAACACATACATACTGAATATTAGATGAAAGTGTCACTCGAATACATACATTTACCATTCACAGTCACATGTTAAAAAGAGCAATGCAGAACCAAGATTGCTTTCTTATTTCATCCTGCTTTTTGACACAATGTTTATTTTTTTCATTTTTCTTCTCTTCTGTTCCTTCAGATTTTGACATGCTGTACCTCTTCCTCAAATACAATTTGACTCATAAATAAAATAAAGAAACAACAACTAAACCTCTCTCTTTTCATCAGGTCCTATGTTCATCTCTCTGTCTAGGTTGGAGTCAACCTTGCAGCTGGCTGAGAAACTTTGAAATCTGGAAATTTTCTCCATCATGAAATATATTATTTTAGGTAATTTTCACAATTGGATGACACAATAGATTAACTAGAGCTTTACTTGGAATCGCTTTTAAATTCAGAAACCAAAATAGAAGATGCATTTTATTTTAATATTTGACAACTCAAGAATCATTCATGAAACATTTCTCACTTCTCCACCCACTGATGTTTTTACATGTTTCACCAAAAGCTATTTTCTCCAAATCATTCTACCATCTGAGATACATTATGGCAGAAACATTTCTTTTCAAATGTATTTTTAGTGACATTTTTGCTTGTCAGAAAAAAATCAGTTAGAATACACTTACTCTAATTTAGTATTAAAAATTATAACCAGTAGTACCAACATTTTCTTGATTGTATTTCTAAAGGAAAAGTGAAATGAGGATATATATTGACACTTTTAATGGAATCAATCAATACAGTTCCAAATCATTCTGCTTTATCTTAAAGTGCGTTTGTTAAAAAATCTATAGTGACTAATTTATGAACTCCTAAAACCATTTAATAACATTGTTTAACCTTTGAAGTGTTTCATAACTTTAAAAAGTCCAATGAGCGCCATAATCTCAGAATTACTTCCTTTCATGTAGTAGAATATATACAAAAGGGCCTAAATCCTCTTATTTTACTGAATATACTTCTTTATACGACCCCTTTTACACCTGCATTATTTCTGCTATCATACCTCAAAAAGCCATTTCTGTTTAGAAACGCTGAGTTCAGGAGAGAATTTGTTAGTAGGTTGCATGTTTAGAGTAAAGTGAAAATATCTATTGCCAGAAAATGTTACAATTTTAAAGATAATGTATATAGGTAGAATGTTGCTTATTATGTTTCGGTCACCAAATGTGTATTTGTGCCATACTGCATACCAGAAGCTGTAAAATCGTATAATATTGACTGGTGACTTTTTATAGTTTGTTTACCAAGATCCTGGCTTAGTTCTGTACACATATGTAGCATTTATATGTATGTGCCTCTTAAAAGAGTTAATATACCTTTTTCAGTGATGCTTCACTTATGAAAAATAAATAGTTAAACCACTTGACAAATCAGACTTAATATTAGTTAAAATGCCCCAGTGACATACATCTTGTTCTCATACATACAGACTCATAGACTCACAAAGGAAGACGCATTCTCTGTTCAGAAATGTCATGCATGTGTGTGTGTGTGTGTGTGTGTGTGTGTGTGTATAATGTTTGGAACATCCAACCATTTATTAAGTGAGCATTTCAACTTTGTTAATCACACATAGAAAATAAAATATATAGCATATTTCCTAGTAGCAAGTGCATATAGGCTCAGTAGGGAAAAAAGACAACAAATATAAATAAATAGAAAATAAGATAAAATGATACATCAGTTAATGACTTTTTTGGGAGTTGGGGGCTAATGGTTTCCTTAGGAACTGAGAGGAGATGGAGATCACTGAAGAAAAGTCAAATACAAGGTAAATGGCAAGGTAGTGTTTTGCTTTGCACTGGCAGACCCATAGAAAATGTGTAGGCTAGTAATATAGGGAAGGGCTGCTCTGATTATGGTAAAAGCAAAATGAATTCAGAGGCCTCTTATGTCATTGCCTAAATCAGTTATTCTCACACGGAAGTGATTTACCTCACCCCCTCCAGGAGACATTTGGCAGTGTCTAAAGGCATTTTTTATTGTCACGACAGGGCCGTAAGTGTGAGCATTAAGAAACCCGCGAGTGGGGAATAGGGAGCTTGACTAGAATCTAGGGGTGCTGCTAAACTTTCTACAATGCACAAAATAGTTCCCCTATAAAAATGAATTGTCTAAAATGTCAATAATGCCAATGTTGAAAAACCTTGGACTAAATGTACGAGTCTGGCTAGTGAATTTCTCACATCTTGCATCCCACATTAGGTTGTAGGACAGCTAAAAAAGTGCCCTCCCTGAATCTATCTAGCCATATAAATGGTAGCAGCATGATTTTTAGATCTTAGTGAAAAGATAGAGTAATAGAAAAGCTTATTATGAACCCACTAATTTGCATCACTGAAACCAAGTAAAGTGCAAATAAGTAAGTCTGTGTACCAGAACATGTACCATAGGCTGTCTTTCCACTTACTTAATTAATTCATTTGTTTTCGTTTTTGTTGAGACAGGGTCTTGCTCTGTCACTCAGGCTGGAGTGCAGTTACACAATCATGGCTCACTGCAGCCCCAAACTCCTGGGCTCAAGTGACTTTCCCATTTTAGCCTCCAGAGCTGAATAGCTGGGTGGGACTACAGGTGTGTGGCAGAACATCCAGCTAATTATATAATTATATAAAAATTGTATAATTTATATTACATAAATTATAAATAATATATGTATATATAAGCACATGTATATGTGTGTGTGTGTATATAGATATTTTTTTTTTTTCATTTTTTTTATAGAAACAGGGTCTTCCTATGCTGCCCAGGCTGGTCTCAAACTCCTGGACCCAAGTGATCCTCCCACCTTGGTCTCCCAAAGTGTTGGCATTACCAGCCTGAACCATTGTGCCCAACCTGTCTTTCCATTTATTTAAATCTTTTAATTTCTGTCAACAATCTTTCGCAGTTTTGCATTTAAATTTACTCTTAAGTATTTCATTTTTGAATATTTTTGTAAGTTGAATAAATTTTTAAATTTATATTTTGAATTCTTTATTTCTAGGGTATAGACAGTTATTTTCAATATTAGTCATGATTCTTTTAATATCTGATATAATTCACCAGGGAAGCCATCATGACCCGAGTTTGTGTGTGTGTGTTAGGGTGGTGGTAGGGGGAGGGGGATATTTTTAACTTATAGATTTAATCTCTTTAGTTATCATAAGCCAGTTTATATTTTCTATTTCTTAAGTTACTTTTGGTAGTTTGTGCCTTTCTAGGACTTTGTTTGTTTCTTCTAAGTTATGTGGTGCCCTGGCATAGAGTTTCACAGTATTTCCTAATTGTTGTTTATACTCCTGTAAGTTCGGTAGCAATGCTCTCTTTCTTTTCTGATTTTGGTAATTTACATCTTCTCTTTTAAATTGTATGGTTATTGTAGATGAAGACCTGTCAACTTGTTGCACTTTTTAAATACCAAATTTTGGGCAATCTTATTTTTCTTTATGGTTTATATATTTATCATTTAATTTATTTATGCTTAATCATTATTTTTTCTTCTGTTTTCTGTATATACTTAGTTTGCCTTTCTTTTCCTAGTTTCTCAAGGTGAAAGGTTAAGTATTTGATTTCAAATTTTATCTCCTTTTTACAGAATTTATAGCTATAAATGTTCCTCTGAGCTCTGTATCTCATAAGTTTTACTTGGTCATATTTTAATTTTCATTAATCACAAAATATTTTCTACCTTTCCTTGTGATTTTTTAACCTATTGGTTATGTATGTTGCTTAATTTTTGCACATTTGAGAAATTCTCAGATTTATTTTTGTTCTTATTTTTAATTTAATTCCACTGTGGTCCAAGGACATATGTTGTACTTTTTCCATCTCTTTCACCTAATGTATTAGCATATGGCCTATTCTGAAAAAATTCCAAAGGTTTTAAGAAGAATGTATTTTTCTGATTTTTGATGGAGTGTTCTATGGATTTTTATTAGGTGTAGATGGTTGATAGTTCTGTTCAAATATTGTGGGGTTTTTTTCTCTTTTTTAGCTTCCAAAAAGCTATTACATTAGTTATTTAAGTAGATTATTAAAATCTCCAAATATTAATTTTAAATTCCCTTTCTCAGTTTTGTCAGCTTTTGTTTCTTGTATTTAGGGCTATGTTGTCAGTTGCATGTAGGTTTATAATTATTATATATTTTTAATACATTGACTTTTTGTCACCATGAAATGCCCCTCTTTAATAACAATTGTTTGTTTTAACGTAGTCTAATTTTAGTATAGCCAGTCTGGCTTTACTATAGTGGTGGCTGCTTTCATGCTTCTAGCTTTTCTTTTCAACGTACTATTTTATTTAAATTTAAAGAGTATCCGCTGGCTAGCTGTGGTGGCTCATGCCTGTAATTCCAGCAATTGGGTGGGGGGGCATGGTGGGAATATAAATTGAGCCCAGGGGTTCAAGAACAACCTGGGCAACACAGCAAAAAGCCACCTTTAAAAATAAATAAATAAATAAATAAGCAAAAATAAAATATATTTTCTCTGCTAGAGTATAGTGGGAATGTGTTTTATTTTTAAATCTAATGTAAAAATATCTGTCTTTTGAATGGATTATTTTATCAATTCATATTTAATGTTATTATTAATGTGATTTGATTCATATCTTCCATTTCCTTTTTGCTTAATATATATCTTCATCTATTCTTCTACCTTTGTTCTTCCTTTAGTGACTTACTTATATTAAATGTGTATTTTCTGGAGCAATATTTTAATTATCTTCATGCTTTTTAGTTATAATTTTAAATTATTTTATTAATTATTTGAATTATTCCTAGGGCTTACAATATAATCTCAACTTATCAAAAACTTACAGATTTCTACTAACATAATTAAAGTGAAATATGAAAACTTTACGCCTTTATAGAATCATTCTCTCCAAACTTATGCTGCTATCATTACACACATGACGTGTATACATATTAAAAATCCATGTAATCTCTTTTTAAAATTATTACTTTACATAATATTTGTATTTTTAAAAAGTTAAAAAAATAAAGAGCAAGTGTATATTTAGAGAATTTGTTGTATCAACCTTCTTAATTACAATTTCTGGTTCTTTCTATTTCCTCTGATATATTCAAGTTACATTTTGATGTCATTTGCTTATATCAATACAGCTTTGCTCAAGCCAACTTTTTTGTGCTTTTATTGGTAAATGTGTTACATTTACATGTATCATATCCCAATAAGATAATTATATATATTGTTTATGCAATTGCCTCTTAAACAAGAATAAAAAATGATAAGACACATGTAATTATACTCTCTTTTGTAACTATATAATTTTCTTTATTGGTATTTGTTATTTTTCTGTGTACTTGAATGATCATCTGGTATTATTTACTTTTAGCTAAAAGAATTTCCTTTAGTATTTCTTGTAGAGCAGGTCTGCTGGCAACACATTATTTATGTCATTTTTTGGTTTGGAACATTTTTATTTTGTTTTCATGTTGGAAAGTTAGAGTTGTTGGAAACAAAATGCATAACTGACAAGTGTTTTTTTTAAACTTTCATCTCATTGAATATATCATCTTTTTAAAATTTTTAAAATTATTATTATACTTTAAGTTCTAGGGTACATGTGCATAACGTGCAGGTTTGTTACATATGTATACTTGTGCCATGTTGGCGTGCTGCACCCATCAACTCATCAGCACCCATCAACTCGTCATTTACATCAGGTATAACTCCCAATGCAATCACTCCCCCCTCCCCCCTCCCCGTGATAGGCCCTGGTGTGTGATGTTCCCGTTCCCGAGTCCAAGTGATCTCATTGTTCGGTTCCCACCTATGAGTGAGAACATGCAGTGTTTGGTTTTCTGTTCTTGCAATAGTTTGCTGAGAATGATGGTTTCCAGCTGCATCCATGTCCCTACAAAGGACACAAACTCATCCTTTTTGATGGCTGCATAGTATTCCATGGTGTATATGTGCCACATTTTCTTAATCCAATCTGTCACTGATGGACATTTGGGTTGATTCCAAGTCTTTGCTATTGTGAATAGTGCCACAATAAACATACGTGTGCATATGTCTTTATAGCAGCATGATTTATAATCCTTTGGGTATATACCCAGTAATGGGATGGCTGGGTCATATGGTACTTCTAGTTCTAGATCCTTGAGGAATCGCCATACTGTTTTCCATAATGGTTGAACTAGTTTACAATCCCACCAACAGTGTAAAAGTGTTCCTATTTCTCCACATCCTCTCCAGCACCTGTTGTTTCCTGACTTTTGAATGATTGCCATTCTAACTGGTGTGAGATGGTATCTCATTGTGGTTTTGATTTGCATTTCTCTGATTATCAGTGATGATGAGCATTTTTCCATGTGTCTGTTGGCTGTATGAATTTCCTCTTTTGAGAAATGTCTGTTCATATCCTTTGCCCACTTTTTGATGGGGTTGTTTGTTTTTTTTCTTGTAAATTTGTTTGAGTTCTTTGTAGGTTCTGGATATTAGCCCTTTGTCAGATGAGCAGATTGCAAAAATTTTCTCCCATTCTATAGGTTGCCTGTTCACTCTGGTGGTAGTTTCTTTTGCTGTGCAGAAGCTCTTTAGTTTAATGAGATCCCATTTGTCTATTTTGGCTTTTGCTGCCGTTGCTTTTGGTGTTTTAGACAGGAAGTCCTTGCCCATGCCTATGTCCTGAATGGTATGACCTAGGTTTTCTTCTAGGGTTTTTATGGTATTAGGTCTAACATTTAAGTCTCTAATCCATCTTGAATTAATTTTCCTTTAAGGCGTAAGGAAAGGATCCAGTTTCAGCTTTCTACTTATGGGTAGCCAATTTTCCCAGCACCATTTATTAAATAGGGAATCCTTTTCCCATTTCTTGTTTCTCTCAGGTTTGTCAAAGATTAGATGGCTGTAGATGTGTGGTATTATTTCTGAGGACTCTGTTCTGTTCCATTGGTCTATATCTCTGTTTTGGTACCAGTACCATGCTGTTTTGGTTACTGTAGCCTTGTAGTACAGTTTGAAGTCAGGTAGCGTGATGCCTCCAGCTTTGTTCTTTTGACTTAGGATTGTCTTGGCGACGTGGGCTCTTTTTTGGTTGCATATGAACTTTTAAGCAGTTTTTTCCAATTCTGTGAAGAAACTCCTTGGTAGCTTGATGGGGATGGCATTGAATCTATAAATTACCTTGGGCAGTATGGCCATTTTCACGATATTGATTCTTCCTATCCATGAGCATGGTATGTTCTTCCATTTGTTTGTGTCCTCCCTCCTTTCACTGAGCAGTGGTTTGTAGTTCTCCTTGAAGAGGTCCTTTACATCTCTTGTAAGTTGGATTCCTAGGTATTTTATTCTCTTTGAAGCAATTGTGAATGGAAGTTCATTCATGATTTGGCTCTGTGTTTGTCTGTTACTGGTGTATAAGAATGCTTGTGATTTTTGCACATTGATTTTGTATCCTGAGACTTTACTGAAGTTGCTTATCAGCTTAAGGAGATTTTGGGCTGAGACGATGGGATTTTCTAAATATACAATCATGTCATCTGCAAACAGGGACAATTTGACTTCTTCTTTTCCTAACTGAATACCCTTGATTTCTTTCTCTTGCCTAATTGCCCTAGCCAGAACTTCCAACACTATGTGAATAAGAGGGGTGAGAGAGGGCATGCCTGTCTTGTGCCAGTTTTCAAAGGCAATTTTTCCAGTTTTTGGCATTCAGAATGATATTGACTGTGGGTTTGTCATAAATAGCTCTTATTATTTTGAGATACGTTCCATTAATACCAAATATATTGAGAGTTTTTAGCATGAAGAGCTGTTGAATTTTGTCAAAGGCCTTTTCTGTATCTATTGAGATAATCATGTGGTTTTTGTCTTTAGTTCTGTTTATATGCTGGATTACGTTTATTAATTTCCATATGTTGAACCAGCCTTGCATCCCAGGGATGAAGCCCACTTGATCATGGTGGATAAGCTTTTTGATGTGTTGCTGAATCCGGTTTGCCAGTATTTTATTGAGGATTTTTGCATCGATGTTCATCAGGGATATTGGTCTAAAATTCTCTTTTTTTGTTGTATCTCTGCCAGGCTTTGGTATCAGGATGATGTTGGCCTCATAAAATGAGTTAGGGAGGATTCCCTCTTTTTCTATTGATTGGAATAGTTTCAGAAGGAATGGTACCAACTCCTCCTTGTACCTCTGGTAGAATTCAGCTGTGAATCCATCTGGTCCTGGACTTTTTTTGGTTGGTAGGCTATTAATTGTTGCCTCAATTTCAGAGCCTGCTATTGGTCTATTCAGGGATTCAACTTCTTCCTGGTTTAGTCTTGGAAGAGTGTAAGTGTCCAGGAAATTATCCATTTCTTCTAGATTTTCCAGTTTATTTGCGTAGAGGTGTTTATAGTATTCTCTGATGGTAGTTTGTATTTCTGTGGGGTCGGTGGTGATATCCCCTTTTTCATTTTTAATTGCGTCGATTTGATTCTTCTCTCTTTTCTTCTTTATTAGTCTTGCTAGTGGTCTGTCAATTTTGTTGATCTTTTCAAAAAACCAACTCCTGGATTCATTGATTTTTTGGAGGGTTTTTTGTGTCTCTATCTCCTTCAGTTCTGCTCTGATCTTAGTTATTTCTAGCCTTCTGCTAGCTTTCGAATGTGTTTGCTCTTGCTTCTCTAGTTCTTTTAATTGCGATGTTAGAGTGTCAATTTTTGATCTTTCCTGCTTTCTCTTGTGGGCATTTAGTGCTATAAATTTCCCTCTACACACTGCTTTAAATGTGTCCCAGAGATTCTGGTATGTTGTATCTTTGTTCTCATTGGTTTCAAAGAACATCTTTATTTCTGCCTTCATTTCGTTATGTACCCAGTAGTCATTCAGGAGCAGGTTGTTCAGTTTCCATGTAGTTGAGCGGTTTTGATTGAGTTTCTTAGTCCTGAGTTCTAGTTTGATTGCACTGTGGTCTGAGAGACAGTTTGTTATAATTTCTGTTCTTGTACATTTGCTGAGGAGTGCTTTACTTCCAATTATATGGTCAATTTTGGAGTAAGTACGATGTGGTGCTGAGAAGCATGTATATTCTGTTGATTTGGGGTGGAGAGTTCTATAGATGTCTATTAGGTCTGCTTGCTGCAGAGATGAGTTCAATTCCTGGATATCCTTGTTAACTTTCTGTCTCGTTGATCTGTCTAATGTTGACAATGGAGTGTTGAAGTCTCCCATTATTATTGTATGGGAGTCTAAGTCTCTTTGTAAGTCTCTAAGGACTTGCTTTATGAATCTGGGTGCTCCTGTATTGGGTGCATATATATTTAGGATAGTTAGCTCTTCCTGTTGAATTGATCCCTTTACCATTATGTAATGGCCTTCTTTGTCTCTTTTGATCTTTGATGGTTTAAAGTCTGTTTTATCAGAGACTAGGATTGCAACCCCCGCTTTTTTTTGTTCTCCATTTGCTTGGTAAATCTTCCTCCATCCCTTTATTTTGAGCCTATGTATGTCTCTGCGTGTGAGATGGGTCTCCTGAATACAGCAGACTGATGGGTCTTGACTCTTTATCCAGTTTGCCAGTCTGTGTCTTTTCATTGGAGCATTTAGTCCATTTACATTTAAGGTTAAGATTGTTATGTGTGAACTTGATCCTGCCATTATGATATTAACTGGTTATTTTGCTCGTTAGTTGATGCAGTTTCTTCCTAGCCTTGACAGTCTTTACATTTTGGCATGTTTTTGCAATGGCTGGTACCGGTTGTTCCTTTCCATGTTGAGTGCTTCCTTCAGGGTCTCTTGTAAGGCAGGCCTAGTGGTGACAAAATCTCTAAGCATTTGCTTATCTGTAAAGGATTTTATTTCTCCTTCACTTATGAAACTTAGTTTGGCTGGATATGAAATTCTGGGTTTAAAATTCTTTTCTTTAAGAATGTTGAATATTGGCCCCCACTCTCTTCTGGCTTGTAGAGTTTCTGCCGAGAGATCTGCTGTTAGTCTGATGGGCTTCCCTTTGTGGGTAACCCGACCTTTCTCTCTGGCTGCCCTTAAGATTTTTTCCTTCATTTCAACTTTGGTGAATCTGGCAATTATGTGTCTTGGAGTTGCTCTTCTCGAGGAGTATCTACGTGGCGTTCTCTGTATTTCCTGAATTTGAATGTTGGCCTGCCCTACTAGGTTGGGGAAGTTCTCCTGGATGATATCCTGAAGAGTGTTTTTCAACTTGGTTCCATTTTCCCCCTCACTTTCAGGCACCCCAATCAGAAGTAGAAATGGTCTTTCTACTTAATCCCATGCTTCTTGCAGGCTTTCTTCATTTCTTTTTCTTCTTTTTTCTTTAGATTTCTCTTCTTGCTTCATTTCATTCATTTGATCCTCAATCGCTGATACTGTTTCTTCCAGTTGATCGAGTCGGTTACTGAAGCTTTGTCACGTATTTCTTGCGTCATAGTTTTCATCTCTGTCCATTCGTTTATGGCCTTTTCTGCATTAATTATTCTAGTTATCAATTCTTCCACTTTTTTTTTCAAGATTTTTAATTTCTTTATGCTGGGTACCTAATTCTTCCTTTAGCTCTGAGAAGTTTGATGGACTGGAGCCTTCTTCTCTCCTCTCGTCAAAGTCATTCTCCATCCAGCTTTGATCCGTTGCTGGTGATGAGCTGCGTTCCTTTGCAGGGGGAGATGTGCTCTTATTTTTTGAATTTCCAGCTTTTCTGCCCTGCTTTTTCCCCATCTTTGTGGTTTTATCTGCCTCTGGTCTTTGATGATGGTGACGTATTGATGGGGTTTTGGTGTGGGTGTCCTTCCTGTTTGTTAGTTTTCCTTCTAACTGTCAGCACCCTCAGCTGTAGGTCTGTTGGAGATTGCTTGAGGTCCACTCCAGACCCTGTTTGCCTGGGTATCAGCAGCAGAGGCTGCAGAAGATAGAATATTGCTGAACAGCAAGTGTACCTGTCTGATTCTTGCTTTGGAAGCTTCCTCTCAGGGGTATACTCCATGTTTGAGGTGTGGGGTGTCAGTCTGCCCCTAGTGGGGGATTTCTCCCAGTTAGGCTACTCAGGGGTCAGGGACCCACTTGAGCAGGCAGTCTGTCCCTTCTCAGATCTCAACCTCCGTGTTGGGAGATCCACTGCTCTCTTCAAAGCTGTCAGACAGAGTCCTTTGCGTCTGCAGAGGTTTCAGTTGCTTTGTTGTTTTTGTTGTTGTTGTTTAGCTGTGCCCTGTCCCTAGAGGTGGAGTCTGCAGAGACAGGCAGGCCTCCTTAAGCTGCTGTGAGCTCCACCCAGTTCGAGATTCCCAGCTGCTTTGTTTACCCACTGAAGCCTCAGCAATGGTGGGTGCCCCTCCCCCAGCCTGGCTGCTGCCTTGACAGTAGATCGCAGACTGCTCTGCTAGCAATGAGGGAAGCTCCGTGGGCATGGGACCCTCCCGGCCAGGTGTGGGATATAATCTGCTGGTGTGCCTGTTTGCTAAGATCCTTGGTAGACTGCAGTATTGGGGTAGGAGTTTCCCAATTTTCCAGGTGTTGTGTGTCTCAGTTACCCTGGCTAGGAAAAGGGATTCCCTTCCCCCTTGCGCTTCCCAGGTGAGGTGATGCCTCGCCTTGCTTCAGCTCTCGCTGGTTGGGCTGCAGCAGCTGAACAGCACCAATTGTCCCTCACTCCCTAGTGAGATGAACCCAGTACCTCAGTTGAAAATGCAGAAATCACCTGTCTTCTGTGTCACTTGCGCTGGGAGTTGGAGACTGGAGCTGTTCCTATTCGGCCATCTTGCTCCGCCCCTCCGAATATATCATCTTTATGATTTCAGGTCTCCATTGTTTCTGATGAGAAGTCAGCTGTTAATCTTACTGGGGTTCACTTGTAGGTATTAGCTACAGTTTTTCTATGCTTCAACATTTTTGTTTTACCTTGCTTTTTCACATTTTGAGTTGGATAGGTTTAGATGTGATCTCTCTGTATTTATTCTATTTGGAATTTGTTGGGTTTCTTGGTTGTATAAAAGGGTTTTTTTTTCATCCATGTGGCAAATTTTTCACAAATATTTCTTCAAATATTTTTGACCTTTTCATTTTTCTTCCATTTTACTTACTCTCATTAAATATGTGTAGGCACGCTTATTGGTGTTTCATACTTCTCCAAGGATCTTTTATTTTTATTGTTTTTATGTCTGTTTTTCAGTCTGCATAATATCAATTTATATACCTTCAAGTCTTGCTGATTCCTTCTTCTCCCACCTGAAATATAATGTTGAGCCCTTCTAGCGAAATTTTTACTCTGGTGATTGTACTTTTTATCTCCAGAATTTTCATTAGGTTTTAAAGTATAATTTCCATATTTTAATGATATTCTCCCTTTGATGAAACATTGTTACTATACCTTCCTTAATTATTTGGGCATGATGTTCTTTAGATATGTGAATATATTTATAAAATTACAATAATATAATAACAGCTTTAAAATTTTTCTCTGCCAACTCCAATATCTAAGTCACTTCAAAACATTTCTATTAACTTTATTTTTTATCTTAGTCAAAGTTTCTTATTTTTAAATTGTTGTTCTTATCATTTTGAATGTCTCATAATTTTTGTTCAAAACTAGACATTTTAGACAATTTATTGCAGCATCTCAGGATACTGATCCCCTAACCAGGATACTAATGTTTACCTAGAAATTTAGTTATTTAGTGACTTGGCCAAACTAACTATTTTACATCTTTTACGATGGCTACCTAGGCATCACCTCTGGGTCAATAGAAGCCTCAAATTTGCTAATAGCTTTGCTTCAGCTTTGTTGACTAGTCCGATTGCTCTGCCTTACCATTAGATGTGTGTGTGTGTTTGTGTGTGTATGTGCACACACATGCTCACGTTTATGGCTTTCATACTACCCTCACAGTTCAAGTTTATGTTTTTGCCCTGTTTAGCCAGGAACTAGTGGTTTACATTTTCTCTCTCTAATTATTCCCAGGAGGATGCAGCTTTGAGTATGTATATATACTCTCAGACATCCAATAATTAATGTGATTTTATTTTTAAGTCTGGCTTCCCAGAAACTACTCCTGGGTCAGAGTAGCTTACTTTCAGCCAGTTGGGTCAGAGATTGTGCTTAATCCCCTAGTTCCAATGAGGATTCCACTCTCTATTTATTGACCTACATGCATTATGGGGAAAGTTTTCAAGTATTCCCCATGACTTGTTACAATTTCTCCTGAGTGAACACTGCTTAGTGTTTATGCACAACACTCCTGATCACAGAGGGTGACTGTGATCTCAAGACTGCTCTTCTTATTTGTCTCTTTTCCTGGTTCTTCCTGTTAAATTTCATATTACTCTGCCTCTTCATCTGTAGCTAAAGTATCGACTGCACTCTTTATCCTCATGGTTTTGAACAATGCTTTTGGAAGAAGGGGACTTCTTCTCCTTTGGGAAGAAGGGGTCAAGCTCTATTAATTGACCCTGGTGGAGTAGTTCCTAGTTTTCTTGGCTTGCTTCTCCTGGCTTGGGACCTCCACTACACATACCAGCTGGGGTGTGAGTGTTCCTATAACCCTGTGTTTCTGGCCTCCTGCATCCGGAGTAGAACTTATGCCCAACGAGTGAGGACTGGCTAGAGGAAGGTAACCCTAGTCACCTCAGCTATGCCTTCCCAGAATAAAGCTTCTGTTATTCAGGCCCAGGGGAAAAGGAAAACACCAGCAATGTGCTCTCCCTGAGATAAAATTGTGACTCCATTCTGGAGTTAAAGAAAGAAGAAGCCTTCCCTTCTTGATTACACGCATCTGAAGCAGAGGGTCAGGAATAGTTTCTATACACTGAACCAGTTTATATAGACCAGAGTAGATTTCCTTGAATGAATATTTCCCCATTTGCTGTATATCTCTAAGCAAATTTTGAGAGGCTGTATATGCTTGTTTTACATATATATGTGCATATGCATATATTATATTATATTATATTATATTATATATACATTTGTTGGGAAGAGTATGCCATGCTCTTCACTCTGCCATTCTAGAATTGAGTCATATAACATACTGGTGTGTGTGTGTGTGTGTGTGTGTGTGTGTGTGATAGCTGACTGCAGCTCATACCATAGTGTTCTCATTAAAATGTTCCAGGCTCAAAGACAACTGATCCTAAAAAATGCAGAGATCCTGAGAAAATGCTGTCTCACAGCTAGATCCGTAACAAACACAACTCTGTGGGCAATAAGGGTGGGAAAAGAGTGGAGGAGTGGGTCATAAACATGCTGTACAATGGAAAGCAATTACAATATACTGCTGAAAGAATCAAAAGCAAAACCAAAACAACAAAAAAAATGAAATGGAGGAAATAATATTTCCAATTACTATTTTAAAAATCTACTTTACTCATGGTTTAAAAATTATAAATAAAAAATTAGGAAATATTTAATACAAATATGCCTGTTAGAACAGTTGTCAATATCTTTTGTGAGCTGTTAAACCATTTATAAAATTCAGGGGAACCATGTTTTAAATAGCGAATTATTCTGAGTTTTAAAAATGTATTTCCCATAGCTTCAGAGAAATATAAACTACCTCTGGCCTTACTCTCTGTGCATATTAAATACTGGTTAAGAATATTCCTCAGTTGATAGTTTGTTCTTCCTAAAATATTGCCTCTAGAGAAATGCCTAATGACAACCACTCTTCTAAGCACTTTATTACAACTGCTTATCAATTAATTAATGAACAGAGGAATATCTTTAATGAAGCTTCTCACCTTTTTGGGAAGGCCAAATTAAAATCAGAAATCCCCTCTAGTGTGAAATAACAATTTTCCACTTTAAACTAAATGATGTTATCAAAACCAAAGCACCAACTGGTGTGTTTCCATTTACTGGCACGTTTTTCAGTGTCCATGATTTCCAAAAAATATGGCACCGTGTGTATGAGTGTGTGTGTGTGTGTCTCTGTGTACCTATGTATACCTATACACATATACGTGTGTGTGTATACATATGTATAGAACAATTATATACGTATACACAAACACATATATGTGTGTGTATGTATATACAGACATATACATACACATACATATGTGTGTGTGTGTATATATATATTTTTGGTCTAAACACTTTTCACATAACTCCCTAGAATAAAATTGCAAACCATAGAGAACATGGTTCTTTGTCAGTCATCATGGAATAGAGAGAAAAAACAAATCTCTCAATATAAAGAATTTCATCTCACAACTATATAGCTACCTACAAATTTTGTATGGTAAGGAATTAACCAGATGGCGTAAAAATTGCAAAATTAACAAGGAATTTCTGTTCTAATATAGAACCATATTTCCAATAAAAATGTATTGTTTTCTAGCTTTCTTTCAAAATAATTCTGATTATTATATCAACATTTTATATTGTCTACCAGGACTATTAATCAGTCAATTAATTTAATTAACAAAATTTATCAATAATTTAGGATTGAAAAGCACCCCTTAGCCATGTGCAAGAGGAAAAATACAGAATAAACTTCCCAGTATCTTTTTTGAATAGACAAAGTAACATTGGTCTAGTCAGTACGGTTTTCGACATTCAGTCAAATATAAATTTATTTTTAGTTAAAACCAAACTAAGCTTCATAAGTAATGGATAAATTCACTTTTAAAGGATTACTCTGTATCCCTAAATTAAATATAACATTCTTTAAAATGTATACATTTAATAGACACTTATTTGTATTATTAATATTCCTCTTTCACAGATAAACTGTGACCAGAGAGGGTCGCTCCCAACCAGGAGACAAAGAGAAGGTAAACAGCAAAGCTGAAGCTGTTTGAGTGCAGATTGAGACTTTACTTTTTTACCCCTCATGCTATGCTGCCTATTTTGGAAAAAAAAAAAATCTTTAAAGCTTTCCATCTGATTACTTTTTAAGCCATGTTTCATTATCATTGTCATCAAAGCATCAAAATTATACAATCTGTTGTATAAAAAATTAGACACATGGTCTTCCTTCTAAGAGGTTCCAGTTAACAACGGCCCTGACTTATCCAAATGTAACATATGACAACACTCATATTATTTCTGAATTTTTTTAGTTTGCTAAGCATCTTCCCACTGTAGAGAGAAAATTATGTTATTAAGAATACTGTCCAGTATATTTTTTTCCTGTACCTGTAAAGGAATTTCCATGTCAATTTTCTTTACTCTTTCTTTTCTCTAAATATGTGATGTGTTTTTTCCTGTGGCTAATGAAAAATGGAAGATTCTTGAATGTCACATTTGAGAGTTCAGACAGTATTTACTGGAAATCAGTAGTTAACAAATATGTTTTTAATCACAAGAATATGAAAAGAATCTGCTCTTTTTTGGGCAAATCATAATGCACTGGAAAATATAATTAAAGTGACTTACTCTAAAATCAAAATGAAAAACTGCCCTTCTGAGATTTATCTTTAAAAGCAGTGACAAACTAAGGACAGTGAGTATACTAACAATATTTATAATCTCGAACTTATTTTAACACATTTGAAATTTTGTTTCTGATAAGAGCTATTCCTTTCTTGCTTAATTTCCTGATTAAAGTACAGTAAAATATGTATATAACAATAAAATTGTGTTGTATTAAATATTTCTTAGGCATAACATCCTTTTTATTGATTAATATTTATGTGTGTGTTAATAATACCAGAAGTATTACTGAAGTCACATTTGAAACTATGTGAAATAATTTGAAATTCTATCAGTAAATTACTGAGAAAGAGGAAGAAATTCGATATTTAAAGAGGGGTTGGATTTTCCAAGGTTTCGGGATGCTGTTTATCCAAGAATCCATTTGGAAACTATACCTCTTTATTCAGGATTCTGCCAAAACAATTTTGTTGAAGCTTCTCATAATGTGTCTGTGTGTTTGTGTATTTGGGCTAGCTAAACTAATTTTCATTATTAAATTTTAATCCCATCATTTAAATATTAATAATATATTTTACCCACTTAAGTTAGCTACACTATTTTTCTGTCTTTGTTGTCTTCTCATAAAACTGAAATACTTGAAAGTAGTGGCAAAAAATAGATTTGATCAAGGCTTTTCTGTATCTATGCTGTATTATTTTTGGATATACAGATAAATCAGTCTTTGCCTCCCAAAAAACACAAAATTAAATGGAAAGATGAATAAATATAACTAAGTAAATGTAATAAATGCTCCAAAAGACATTCATTCAGAATGAGTTATTATTTTTGACAATCATGTACCTCCTTTTCAAAATTCTACTTTTCATATTTTGTTTTCACAAGTCCATATGCAAATTACACATTTATTAACAAAATATTTCCTTTACTATTTCATTTTTCTTAAGAAAATAATTATTTGCTTATAAGCAACACATAGCAAAAGACATTACAAATTTGATTTTGGATATGAAATACGCTGTTGACTTTTTTATTGATACTAATGGTATTTAAATACAATATTTGGATCGTTCTACTTATAACAGCTAATAATTGCTTATTGAAATTAATGAAATCTGATCCACAGCAAACATTCCATTGACATGTTTTGGTAATGATTCATTTCTACTAGAATGGACAGCATGTGTAGTTTATAGATCATGTCGTTACAGAAGGAAGGGCATTAGATCAGTTATTAGATCAGTAAGTCTAGGCTGCCTGCCTTAGTGGAATATAGTCCCCAAATAGAGGACAAAGCATTTGATCTTAGCCAAAAGGCCATGAACAAAAGCTATTTTAATTTATTGCAATTAAAATGAATGGGATTCAATCTAACACATTTATGAGGATGCGATAACTATCGAATCACATTCATTTCAGTGGGGTGTGTTAGTCATCCAATTCTATTCATTTCCATGGGGATCCATTATTTATCAAATCACATTTATTTAAATGGGGATTCATTAGCTAAAAAATCTAATTAGTTTCCATGTGCATGCATTAGCTATCATGTCATCCTTCCTTTCAAAGACAATTCTCTAGTTATCAAATCCCATACACTTATGTTTGGATTGGATTCTAGAGTTTGAAAAAGCTGTTACTCTTAATTAAATGGTGGCAATAAACTGTTATTGTTATTATACTGTTGAATATTTAAGAGTATTTTCTAAATATCCAAAGATATAGTCGCCCCAATTTTCAATAGCTAAATGAAATGTTCTTTCAAACAATAAAGCATTTAATTTAGCAGGTGTCCAAAGGACTGGTATGATTTTATAAAGACATGGTATTATCTTTTCAGCTAAGGGTGTATCACTTTTTTTTTCTGAAGTCTAGCCATTAAGTGAAGTTTTCATGTTCAGAGGGATTTGCAAAATGAAGGAAAAATGTCAGTCTGCTAAGATACCATAAGATTAGGTCAATAGATTTATGAATTATGTACACTAAACTCATGCAATAGTATATGTGTCATTATAATTATCATTGGATTGATTCTATTATTATTTATTGGCCACAATTTCACCTTCTCAATTTTTTTTAATTCATGCTTTGGGAAAACCGGAACTTTCTTATGTCAGGTTTCCTCGTACCAAGTTAAAAAAGTCACGGGATATTATCCATGGTTGAGATAGATTAAGCAACAAATTAAGTTACTTAGGCCGACATATATGCCTTTCTTAAATTATCCTGAGAAATCTCCAATATATGCAGACAACTATAGCTTTCTTTGGCCTTAAAATAAATTATCTTTCAAGTAATAAAATGATTTAAGTTACTTTAGTTTATAAAAAGTACATAAACTTACTATAATGTGAAAATATTATGAGTAATATCTTCAGCTTGTGTTAATGCAAGGAACCCTTGGATTATTATGTGTTTACAACTTTGAGGTAGTTATTGAATTATTTATCTCTTTTTCAGTTGTAATACCACATTTCACTAATTGGAGGACTGTGAACACTTTATTTCATTTACTTTAAATATAGCAATGCCATTATTTTCTTGAAATCAGTTTCTTTTTTAGAAAAATACATGAAAGAGGTAAGAATTATATGTAGGTACTTCTTTATATAATAAGCATAAACATAAAATTTTGTGTGCCAGCTACTAATCATTTTAGATTCTTTTTCAAATTCAATCTCTTTATAGTGAAAATTTATGTAATTCTGCATATTTATTTAATGCTAATTTAATATTATAATTTTATATTAACCATATTTTAAAAGTAAAAACAATAGAATGAAAAACAAATTAAAGGCCGGGCGCGGTGGCTCAAGCCTGTAATCCCAGCACTTTGGGAGGCCGAGACGGGTGGATCACGAGGTCAGGAGATCGAGACCATCCTGGCTAACACGGTGAAACCCCGTCTCTACTAAAAAAATACAAAAAACTAGCCGGGCGAGGTGGCGGGCGCCTGTAGTCCCAGCTACTCGGGAGGCTGAGGCAGGAGAATGGCGTGAACCCGGGAGGCGGAGCTTGCAGTGAGCTGAGATCTGGCCACTGCGCTCCAGCCTGGGCGACAGAGCGAGACTCTGTCTCAAAAAAAAAAAAAAAAAAGAAAAACAAATTAAAAATAAATTTATATTGACATATTGAAAGGTCAGAATATATAGAATTGAATTTCACTAATGCCATTTGTAATCTCTGAGACCTTGACAACATACTTTGCTGGAGTTTCTATTTCTTCATCTGTAAAACAAAGGAGTAAATCAAAGCTACGTCCTAGATTGTTGTAAGAATTATATGACATAATCCTTGTAAATTGCTGTTGAAGCTCAGAAAATGATACCCCAAAGTATGGTGCATTGGCATGCTGAGTATTTTTAATTAAAGGCAATTGAAAGGCCTTAGAAGCTCCTTCAGAATCAAGATTTCTCTGTGAACTTCTTTTCTTTTTCTTCTTCCAAACTCACGGAAGCACCCTCTCTGATGTTCCCTTTTCTGACTGAGGAAATTTCTTCCAAAAGGAATGCAATTGTCTTGAGCTCCATTACTAGGAACCTCAGCAAAAAACAGTGAAGATTAATCACCAGAGGAGAGATTGAAAGTCATCATTATTCTCAGATTAAACCATTGCCTATTATTCAGGAGCTACCCCAACACAATTTTATTAGCTGAGGAAATGTATCTGCATAATGCAACAACCTTTGCTTATCATGTAGTTTGTCCGGTTTTCCTCCTGTGACTTATCACCACCTCCCCCCAAATCCTCAAACTTCTATTCCTTTATGCTATATAATCAACAATCTGGCCCCCGCTTTAAGTGACACATTCTGTGAGGCTCCTCTGCACATGCATGTAATTAAAAGGGTTTTTTTCTTCTTTTTTTCTTTTTTTTCTGTTAATCTGTCTATTGTCAGTTTATTTCAGCAGGCTCAATTACTGAAACTTCAGAAGGAAAGTTTAAACTTCCTTACCCTGCTTACTGTAGTACTTGTATGCATGCCCCCATAATACCTGTATAAATCTGTAGTACCTGTAAGAATATAGTACGTGCTTAATATGTTAGCTATTTTATTTCTAGTAAAATTTTAAAAGATAAAAAACTCAATTAAGCCGGGCGCGGTGGCTCAAGCCTGTAATCCCAGCACTTTGGGAGGCAGAGACGGGCGGATCACGAGGTCAGGAGTTCGAGACCATGCTGGCTAACATGGTGAAACCCCGTCTCTACTAAAAAAAATACAAAAAGCTAGCCGGGTGAGGTGGTGGGCGCCTGTAGTCCCAGCTACTCGGGAGGCTGAGGCAGGAGAATGGCGTAAACCCGGGAGGCGGAGCTTGCAGTGAGCTGAGATCCGGCCACCGCACTCCAGCCCGGGCGACAGGCGAGACTCCGTCTCAAAAAAAAAAAAAAAAAAAAGAAAAACTCAATTAATAATCAACCATAAGCCAGGAAAATTTTTTTCATTTTTTCTTATGTATAATAGATAAATCAGCCATATTTTAAAATGTAATATCATTATAACTCAGCAACATATTTTGGCAGGATTATCAATATTTTATATATTCACTTATATATGTGAAATGAATATTTGTTTTTGTTTGTTTGTTCGTTTTGGGACTGAGTCTTGCTCCATCAACCAACCTGGAGTGCAGTGGCATGATCTCGGTTCACTGCAACCTCCACCTCCCAGGTTCAAGCAATTCTCCTGCCTCAGCCTGCCAATTAGCTGGGATTACAGGTGCCTGTCACCATGCCCAGCTAATTTCTGTATTTTTAGTAGAGATGGGGTTTCACCATGTTGGTCAGGCTGGTCTGGAACTCCTGACCTCAAATGATCCACCTGCCTCTGCCTCCCAAAGTGCTGGGATTATAGTTGTGAGCCACTGGGCCCAGCTGTAAAATGTCTATTTGTAACTGAAACAAATAAAGATAATACCAGGCTTACCAATAAATTACATTCTACAATTATTTTGAAATGTAGAAGTTTTCTTCTCATAGATATAATATTCAAATTGTAGTTGCAATCTTCATCTCAGTAAAACATGGCATTGATGGGGAGGATATTGAGTGGCTGTGGAAACCATGTAGATAAATTAGCATGTGAATGATGCCCATGGGACCTTAGGTTTTCTCCTTTCTTGTGAGTAAACATGGAGGTGCTAAAAGGGTTAATAAGCTTACAGAAGTCTTGAATTGGAGTAAAATGTCTCTTTATTCAGACAATTCAACACTAGAGTGAAATGATCAGTGCCTTGCTCTAAGGAAGTAGGTACAACCATGTTTCCCGATGGACTATTTGTCCACATATGGTCAACTAGTGATTTTAAAGAGCATCCTCCACTAAGTCTCATAAGCCACATTTATCCTTACCACCTATCTTTTAAATTTATTACCTAAATGTTATGTTGAAAAGAAACAGAGAGGGCAGAGTGCAGTGGCTCACGCCTGTAATCCCAGCACTTTGGGAGGCCGTGGTTGGTGGATCACGAGGTCAGTTCAAGACCAGCCTGGCCAACATGGTGAAATCCCGTCTCGACTAAAATTACAAAAAGTACCCAGGCGTATTGGCACGTGCCGGTATTCTTAGCTACTCAGGAGGCTTAGGCAAGAGAATTGCTTGAACCTGGGAGGCGGAGGTTGCAGTGAGCTGAGATCATAAAACTGCACTCCAACATGAGTGACACCATCTCAAAAAAAGAAAAAAGAAAAGAAAGGAAAAGAAGAAAAAGAAAGAAAGGAAGGAAGGAAGAAACAGAGAAGAGATGAGATTTTGAAAGACTGAGCCTTTCAAGCACCTGAATTTAAAGGGGAAGCCTAAAGTATTGAATCTAGTGTAGATCAAACTTCATCAGATTTGATCTTCCTCTTCCCTCCCATGCCTGTGAAGTATAAGATTAATTGTGGAAAAATACAGAAGCTTTATTTTCTTTGAACATCATGGAGTTGAACATTGATCTTAATCCTACAATACTTATTTAACTAATTATTACACCTTACACATTGGTTTGGCAAACTTACATTCCAGTTATCACGAGCTTTAAGGTTACACAACCTTTAAGCTCAAGTCCCACTTTAGTAAATGGTGGGAGTTGAATATTTTGTTAGATTTTTTATTCCATCTATTTTTAGGAATCTTCAAACAGGAGACTTTGAAATTTGCAGATTTATCCACAGTGTAACTTGTCTCATCACTATTTTTCTTTCATAAAATCATCTATTTTATTTACTGTTTGCAATTTGCTCCTATATTTAATATTCACTAATCAATACATAAAATTTAAAAACGTTCAATCAAGATTCAATACCAAAAGGGTCACAGATCACCTTGACCAATAGAGCCTTAACATTCCTCTTAGCTTAATTGACAGTCAATAGATTTCTCCTTGATGCGGACCTATAGGGCTTCTACTTTCTTGGAGCACTTACTTTAACTTTCCATTATAAATTTTTTCTCTACTCCTTTAAGATGTAAATCTTCTTCCAGTCTCTTGCTAGTTTTCCAACCCAGAATATTTTCTCTAGGACTTGAGAGCCATCTCTTTGAAATGTAATCATCAACAATGATAGATTCCCTATTTCTCAGTCTCTGTGGGAGGGTAGAAACCTAACTTTGATAGTCAGCAATTAGTCAGCACAAAGGGCCTGATCACAGCGACTAAAGTCCCCCCTCAGGCTGTCTTCCTGTGTTTTCCCACTAGCTCAACCTAGCGCTTAAAAACGTCCCTAGTTTTTGCTTAACACAGTTCAGTCTCTCTACCTTATTGCAGTAGTCTTGAAAAAAGTCTTCCTAGTCTAACATCATCCAGTGTAATTTTTCTTTGGTGATGTTTGTCTTATTCATGACTGTGTACCCATTAGTTAGCAGATTTTATTAATGAGTACCTCTTCTGTACTACACTAGAAATACAATAACAAGATATAGGCCTATTTCTTCTCTCAAGGATCTCACTGTCAGCTGGAAGTTACAGTCCCATAAACCATATAGAGAATAGTGTCACTACTTTACCTGAATTAACCTATGCATTCCCTAGATATTAGTGATTGACCCATTAAAGTTCATGGAAGAAACGCTAAAATATAAACAGAAACCACAGCCAGAGATCCAGAAGCCTATTTGAGAGAATTACAGGGCACACATTCACTGTCTTTTGGCTTCCCTGTTAGGAGAAAGGCAGCTATTCTAAAATATGACCGTTTAAGTTTTTCTGGAAGAGAAAAAAAAAATGGTGATGAGCAGACAAGGAAATATCTCTGGACTTAACACAGCTCCATCTTTGGGGCAAAGACAAATGTATAATTCTGGGACAGTGGGAAGATCAGACTTTAGTTATTTTAGTCTATATCACGGATATAATACTTTAAAGACCATGTTTATATTGCATTCAAGTACTTATTTTTAGCCTATTTCAGAAAAGAAGGCAGAATTCATAGTATGATGGAAAATTATAAAGTTATAAGATCTGCGTTCTAGTCCACGTCCTTTCAGGAGTAACTTTAAGACACTGGGAGAATCCACTATCTATACGAATTTCTCAATATTCTCAGTTATGAACTGAGAAATGTTGAAGTACCTAAATACAAGATTCCATATATACTAAAAATATTTAACTATTTGTGATTCCAGAAAACAGATGCATGTGAAATATTTTACTATATTTCTGGTGACTATTTTTTGTTTGTATTTTAGTGATTTTCTTTAATATTAATTATTTGGTCCCTTACCCTCCACTGCCACATAAAGCTCTTAAAATTCTAGTTCTAATCTATCTCTATAGCTTCATCTCTGTCAACAGTCCTCTCTTATTCCCTGTGATCCATTCATGCTGAATTTTTCATGAGTGTCTCACATGCCAGGGCCTTTTATATTCCCTGTGATGGAACTCTCTGACCATCTTTTTTTTTTGCCTGACAAAACTCTTCTACTTCCTGACACAACTCAACTTCTCTCTCCTCTGTTAATCAGCCCTGACACTACTCCTCCAGGCAAATGCCAGTGTCTGCCTTTCTTGTCAATTGTTAAACAAAAACTATGGGAGTCTGTTGTTTTGGACTGAGTTCCTACACTAGGTCCCAATAGATCAGAACAAACCAAAATGGAGTCACTCATGCTACATGCCACACAAAGAGACTGAAATTGGAAGGCAGCAAATAAATATCCAAACAGATCTGTTTTTTCCTGAAAACAGGAGATTCCAGTTTACCTGAGTCAGTGTAATAAGGAACTCCCCTTTGCTTGAACCCTTAGGAAAAAGTAGCCTGAAGTAACCTGACGTTAACAAGGAGCTTTTGGCTGATGTCCTGTTGCCTTGTTCCCACCTTACAAAACCCATTGTTCTACTATTGCTCCATGGGAGCGCTAATTCTATTTTGCAGAAGGAAGGCTTAACCATTTCATGAATTGCAGAAAAAAAGCCCATTAGATCTGTATTTTGTCTTTTGACTCTTTGTTTTCACATAGTTGGATCATACCTCTATAAAAACACCCTGTAAAACAAGATAAAGTTGTAGCATCATGAAAATAGTTAACTCTAGTCAGAGAAACCCAATTCCCAATTGGAGCACTGAGCCTTTGTGCTATGCCTAGGAGGCCAATTTATTGAATCTCTCTTAATCTTAGTTTCTTAACATTCAAAAGGAAATGCATATTTCTGCCTCACAATGTTATGATTTTAAAACTATATATAATGGCTCTAACACACAGTAAATGACCAATAAATGATGTTTTTCAAAATGTCTGACAGTAGAAGAAAAAAAAATTATCTTATTCATGCTTTGTGATTTAGGTAAACAAAATTCTCTTGTATATCTTCTGGATCACAGAGGCTACTTTTATGTTTTCATCATGCAAACTAACTAGAGTTCTAATGTCATAGTCTGTCTTGGTACAAACATGGTAATTGTAACCTGTCAAGGTATTTGCCACTTAGTTTATGCAAGAGTCTCCATTGTGAGTTCAGGTTAAACCTCCTTCTACCTCATCTTCTCTATTCCAATCCTTGGACTGAAAGGGATCATTTATGCCCTCAGCTATTCCAAAAGTGACAGTCTTCACTCCACCCTGGGGTTTCCTTCATCACTAGAATTGGCTCATTAGACAGCATTAGAAATCATGGTGGTGGTAACAAGGAATCTTCAGCAATTATCAGGAATAACCTCCATTTGGTAAGGCATCCATTGTAGAAAATAACTTTTCACTGAAAAACCATTAAATAACACGTCATGTAGATATTTTACCATGGAATAAGAGATAAAGAACAATGGTAAAAATAAGTGAAGACTGGAACCCCAAATTCAAACAGTTTGTGTAACAAGTGTGTTGAAACATCAAGTGGTCGTCACTAGCAACATGGAAACGTGCAATCTATATCTTAAGGGGTTATGATAATAAAACTGATGTGTTGATGTGTTTTGGTTATGAACCCAGTAACAGTTTTAATTGCCTTATAATTATAGGAGGAGATATGGAATTAGAAAAAATGGGTCTCTGTTACACATCTGTTGACTATACAGTACTGCTAGGAAGGGCTTTCATTTTTAGGACAAAATACTACAGTTCAATTATCAATAATCACTTATTAATTAGCAGTAAATTTAATATAATAAAAAGCTAACACATGGGTAGGAGCAATGAAAGGCTTTGAAATATAATATTATTCCCTACAGACAATGTTAAAATATATTTATATTTATATATATATTTTATATATATATACACACTTTTCTCTCTGTGTGTGTATTCAACATATATAGTATCATGATTTTATTATACAGGTATTTTTTGTCAGCATATTTGTCAAAACAAAATTGTAACACTTATGCATATAGCAACAAATGAGAACGCAAAAATAGACCTTAATTTCAGAGTCAGAATATTCCTGGCTTCTATTGATATCTATTTGCAAAAGAACCATAGCCTACATCTAAATTCTCAAAGACAGAACCATATGAACCATAGTTTTATATGCTTTTAATTGGCAATTTTTAATACCTCATACTGTAATGATGACTTTTTTATGCTAGAATACCTCCTCCAATTTTTCCTCCTGAGAAGGTGCACCACATATCATATGGCTGATTCCTGGCATTTTAATTTCAAACACCTTGGCTTTTGAAAAACACTGTACAACTCACAGTTGCTGTTTTGCTATCACTGTAACAGCTTTTTGAGATATGCAGCCATACACACTAGGCATTTTAGATTAGAATCTGTCCTCCACCACCCCAACACCCTCCCCCACCACCACCATTTTTAATCATTTAGCTTTCTAGGAGCTTCATCATTTCTGTTAATGGAGAGAAGACATTTAAACATGTATGTAATAATTGTATTTGCAGTTTTATCCCTACGCTAACTCTAGTACAAGGACATTTGGTCATACATATTATGCCACCTTCTTTACAGTATCCCTTACTATTGGTTAAACAAGAGAGATTATTTTTTCATCTACAAGATGATAAAATAACACACTTATATTTGGGAATTAAATTACTTAACATATCTGTCTCAGAAATAATTTCCTTTAGATAGCTGTGCTATTTACTTTCTAGTGATTAACAACTCATTCAGAAAACACATTTTGTCATTTGAATTGGTGATTTTATTTTTGCCAGAGATTTTGAAACCAGCTGAACAAATTGACTTGAAATAGTTTTGTATTTTTCCTTAACAGTAAAGTCTCAACCTTTCCAATTGTTTTTAAAGTGACAAAGGACAATCGTAAAATTCCGCTAATATTTTTGTGTTGGTTATTTTAATAAAGATTACGCTTATTTTTTCACTCAAAGTAACAAGAGGATTCAAAATAACAGTAAATGATCATGATAAAATCAGTTTTCTAAAAATAATTCCTTATGTAACTATACCCCTCCAAGTAACATTTCAATGTAGATAAAACAAATATAGGTTATTTTCCCTTGACATCATTTTGGGAGATAATTTTTTAAAATAAATGTTTCACACAATGTTCAATATGAACCTTATGTTTTAATTCAACTGAGTAGCTGTTGTATTCAGAAAGAAATAATACAATTTTTAAAGCTTTTACTTTTCAAAAGATTAGTTTTCAAAAATAGAGAGTAGTTTATCCTTTCTACAAATACTCACTGCCATCATCACCTTTTAATGCATTAAAAAATTGAGATATTTTGGTACATCTTAATCTATAGATTGATTTGAAAAAAACATATAAATCTATTAGTAATACATATTTGTTTTAATGCATATATGAGGAGAATTAGAGTGATTCCTCTCCCAAATTTATAAAAATTTAAAACCCAAGCATATGACCAATACATAATTTGAAATTTATGCCAAATCTGTTTTCAAATACATTTTCTCTGCACATTTTTCTGATCCTGTTAGTTTTATTTCGTCTGAGAGGATAATGCAAAACAACTTGGAACTTACTGTTGATTTTATTTTCTATGTGTTACTATAAATATATACATGTCGAGCTGATAACATGAAATGAATATATTTTTTTGGTCTAGAAATGAGTTTCACAGTAAGAGAAAAAATACTGGGCCGGGCGCGGTGGCTCACTCCTGTAATCCCAGCACTTTGGGAAGCCGAGGCAGGCGGATCATGAAGTCAGGAGATTGAGAACAACCTGGCTAACACGGTGAAACCCCGTCTCTACTAAAAATACAAAAATGAGCCGGGTGTGGTGGCAGGTGCCTGTAGTCCCAGCTACTCGGGAGGCTGAGGCAGAAGAATCACTTGAACCTGGGAGGCGGAGGTTGCAGTGGGCGGAGATCCCACCATTGCACTCCAGTCTGGGTGACAGAATGAGACTCTGTCTCAAAAAAAAAAAAAAAAAAAAAAAATAATTTAAGGACAATTTCTCAATCTGTACTACTGGATTGGTGAAAATATATTTATTTAAAAAAACATGTGATTATGGCAAATTGTGGAATGATGAGATGGAAAATATAGGCCCAAATTTAAAACTATGGCAAAAGGAAAACATTTTAAAATTCATTTCCAGCAGACTAGAATTTAGTCTTCAAAGACTCCAAAGTCAAGTCATTAAATAATAAAGTAGTTTTTATTGAGTAGAAATGTGGGATATCCAATATAATTAGGTAGTAGGCCCTGGAGGATTTACAGGATTGAGGAATTTTTTAGCGTTAAAGAGCTAAATAAGTCAGTACTAAATGACTTGACCCTAATATGAATAAATCCCACATCTGTAAGCTGTTTTGGAATTTTGCTTTGAACCTTGTGAGATGCTGAAATGCAACAGTCCTTTCCCTCCCGTGGGTTTCATTTGTCTTTAGTTATATTGGACAGTTGTATGGTGGGTCTTTCCACTCTCCCTCTCTCTTTATATATATTTTTAAATGTCTCTGTCTTTAAATGTAAGTATAATTCTCTCCAAATCATTTAAATTAAGTCCTAACATATTTTCAATACCAAGAGATTATTTTCAGATTTTAAATGTTGCATCATAAAAATTTTGTACCACTTTCTTTCTCATGATTTAAAATGACAATATATTTCTTTCATAACTGTATTCTCAACATAGGTATAATTTTTCAAAGTATTTATAATGAACTCTTAATTTAGGAAGGGAAAACAAAAACAATCTGATTCAACATGTGATAGGAAATTGTATAGGCAGAAAATTCAATAGCGGACCAAAATATGTTTTGTACTCTGATAGGCATTCTGAGGCATTGTTTAGATTTATTATATTTCTCTCCAGTTCAATCTCATCTTGTAGCTTTTCTTGTCTCCCATGGGCCCATTTCTCTTGGTTTGCTTTGTCTTTAGGTCTAGATCTGGAAATTTCCTTTCTTTATTTTCCCCTATTCTTTCTTTACAAGAGGTTTCTCTATTTAAGTGCTTTCTAGTCATTTTAATTTTTTTAAACAAATAAAAGAGGGCTGCATGCATGTATTAATCCACTTTTAATAGCTACTACTGAAAGACGGGGGCATTTTCTTGGTATTGTTTTGAATTGCTATTATCTAAAAACAGGTTTATTTTTATCAATATCTATTGTGACATCCAGTTAAAATGACAAAGACTCCCATGCTGAGCAAACTGAAGCAACCCTTTAGTTCACTGAATAAAAGCCTGAGACTGGCAGCGGAGGATTTTTAAAATATATTTTTGTTCATATTCTACTGATGCTACAGTTCCCCTTAAACAATTTTCATGTACTATTAAGAGAACATGGTATCTAGTATACAGATAAGTTTTTCACAATGTTATTAAGTTATGTAAGATTTGGTGCGTTGCTGCCATCTATGGATAGAAAAGTGAATATTAATTTTAACTTTAAATGTGTGACATTTTTACATATGTGTACGTAACCTTCTGTAAACCTCTAGGGAATAATTATACATTTATTAATACATGTGGAGAGAGTCTACTTACTAACATCTATTCAAATTCTGAAAATAGTTAATCTGAGAGAAACCAATTCAGTGAGCACAGGTACCAATATCATAGCACTGTATGGCTATAGTGTATTAGCTGACAGATATTTTCATATACCCATCTTTCAAGATTATAGATGAAAGAAATACAATTATTTACTAGCCTCACTTTAGAAATCAAGAAGCTGAGGCTAAGAGAGTGTCAGTGATTTGCTCAAGTCACTGAACTGATCAAGGAAAGAATTTGCTTGAAAGTAAGTCTACTGGTCCATTCTCTGGGATCTCTTTTTAATCTTTCACAGTGCTTGGGCTTTAAGAACACTTATTCCTTAGTCCTTGCTCAAGTAAACTATTAAGTATTGGCCATTATTACATAATCAGAGCTCTGTTCATTCAGTCGCAAATATTTGAGGGTCTACTCTGAAGCAGGAAATGTTCTAGGAATTGAGAAACTGCTGGGATCAGGAAAGACAAGGTCCCTGAATTCTTTAAGTTCATGTTTTAGTGCAGAGAGAGAGAACGAAAGTGTGTACATAAATGGATAGTCAAGATCACTTCAGAAAGTGGTAAGACCAATACAAGAAGTATAATTGAGTGATATGATAGCAAAGATCGGGTATTGCTAATCATTATGGAAATATAAAAGAAATAAAAGTGCTGTCAATCCTTTTAGGAAATTATAACCTAATTATTAAGACAAAACAAATGATGCTATAAATTATGGTGCAATACAATGATGTGAATATCAGAAAATAGTTTGAAAAGGCACGTCACTGTATTTATACCTCACCCTGTGCTTTACGGGTACAGAATTAATAAAGCTCAGTACTGGCTAGAATGTTAAAGGATGGCTTCATAAAGGTCAGAAGTCTCAGCAAAATCACAAAAATTGTTATGACTACATTACTGAGGCAGAGGAAACATTTTTTGCAAAGGCATGAATCTGGGGAATAATGAACAAGTGAACCTTGCAGGATAAAGATACAGAAGCATATATAGTTTCCAACATGGGCATTTAGAGCAACCTCAGGCTTTTTTAGATATTGTACTTCCAAAATCTTGAAGGTTTCTATTTTTGGCCTTGGCTCAGTTTCCAGAACCACATTTCTAAAATAATCTTATTTTGATCAAATTTGGTTTGTCTTTTTTAAAAAAACAAAAATCCCACAATGTTGATTATTTTTATGTGTGTATTCTGATTTACATTCCTGAAATACTTAAGAAGTGCTGATTGAAAAATATAGCAAGGAAATTAGCATGTAAAAGGAAATAGAATGTAGCAAGTAAAAAAAATTAGTAAATTAAGTAAATATTTGCTAATATGTGGTGGTCGCTGCATGTGGTGGGAATTTCTTACTGAAATATTTCATCCTTATGTTTTTTTTGTTTTTTGGGTTTTTTTGAGACGGAGTCTCGCTCTGTCGCCCAGGCTGGAGTGCAGTGGCCGGATCTCAGCTCACTGCAAGCTCCGCCTCCAGGGTTCACGCCATTCTCCTGCCTCAGCCTCTAGAGTAGCTGGGACTACAGGCGCTCGCCACCACGCCCGGCTAATTTTTTGTATTTTTAGTAGAGACGGGGTTTCACCGTGTTAGCCAGGATGGTCTGGATCTCCTGACCTCGTGATCTGCCGGCCTCGGCCTCCCAAACTGCTGGGATTACAGACGTGAGCCACCGCGCCCGGTCTCATCCCGGTCTCATCTTTCTTATATTTGAATGTAACTTTCTATAATATGGCATAAAATATCTTATTTTTGTTTACTGATGAATTCAACTTAAATTCCGATAAGAATAATTGATTACTTAGAAAAATATATGCGCAGAGTATCTGTATTCTAGGAAACTGTAAACTAATATGAGAAATCAGATATTTTTGGGAAATAAAAGATACAATTTTATTTCCTCCTTGTTAAGGGCTCCTCATTCCAGTTCTAAAGTGCATCACTGAGGAATGTAACACCTTTCTAAATGTGAAGAATTCAGATCAAATAGCCCTAAGCAAATACATGGTAACTTTCTTCCTCTTTGTTATGTTAGGTATGAAGGTAGGCACATAGATGTTTGAGATAGCGCCAATAGTTTTAAGTGATTTGTAGATATGTATTTACTTTCAAGTTACGTTCACAGAGTAGACATTTATCATTGAACTGGTTAATTGGTTCAGTGTAAATAATCCACCCTGAATCTAAAACTCAAAGTGGTTCTTTGGGTGTGTAATTGAGCCAATGAATTGACAAATTGTCAGTTCACCTCTCTATGCAATTTGGCTGCACTTGACTCTGTATAAAGCAATGATACTAATTGAAAGCACTAGTACATTTAGCCGTTACTCAGACACGACACACAGCAATAAAACAAATTTTCTAGTTTTATTCATCTATCATGCATAATGTTATTACTATGAAATGCATTATGCAAGCTATGTTCTATTTTCTTCAAAAATTACATAAAATGAAATCTGAAGCGCATATACAGCACACACTATAATGAGCATTTTTTATTCAAGTCCTTTCAATGTTTTGCCCTGCTATTGAGTCCTGACTGTTTTTTTACTCCATTACTAACTTAAAATGATTGAGATTGTTAAGAAAAGGACCATAATATACTGCATCTGACCTTTTTTCATTTAAGTATTACTGTAAATAATGCTGGGCATGCCCGTGAAGCATGGATAACACCTCCTTCAATTCTGTTTCTAATTTTCTTAAAATACCAGGAGATGCTCTGCATTTTGTTCCTCCACATCAACTTTGTATCCATTATTTCCTCTTGCTTTTCTGCATATGTCTAACTTCTTGTAACATTTGTTTTCTTATAGTTTTTGGATATACACACATACAGAGACACAGGTAAATCAGTTTAAGAGTAGGGTGCAGTAAAAGAAAATTTTCTCATAGAAGGTATATTTCTGCCTTGAGGATTATTTATTAAAGTCCAATATATTATATATTAAAGTCTAATATAGTTTACATATGTATATATAGAGAGAGACAGAGAGAGTGAGAGAGAGACTATATGTTACTCTAATATATTAAAGATAAAGGGCAGGGAGGAAGGGAGGCAGGGAGTGGGGGAGAATGTTCCAGGACAAGAAATGAAAAATGAGAAAGAGACATATGCAAAACTATAAAGGCATGGATAAGTTTAAGGTCTTATAGCAGTATCAATGGATATCAATTAATTTCTGGATCAAAAGATGCATGAAGAAAAATACAGAAATATGATCTCATAGAGTGAGATGGACTCTGAATCATGAAAGTCATTGAATGCCATGTTGAGAACTATAGAGTTTATTATTTTTCAAAGGCATGGAGAGAAGAGAGGGAAGGAAATACTTTGAAATATTTTATCGGAGAAATTATGAAATTGTTAGATTCTACTTTAGAAAAATCTTTTGATTGAAGTGTGGGCAACGGATTGAGTGGAGTCAGATAAATTAATAGTCCAGGTTATGATGACCTAATGTACTATCTTTAGGTATTTAGAAGAGGAGATAGAAGCGTGGAACACTTAGATGACACAATTATCCAGGCCTGTTTAACAAATAAATGTGGGAGCTAAACAAGGCAGAACGTTTCTAGGATAACCTCGTACGTACTGGCTTGAGCAGTTAGATGGATGATGATATCCTTAACTATAATAAAAAATATGAAAAAGGAACAGATCTGGAGGAAAAAAAGATCAACTCCTTTTAAAATATGTCGAATGTCCTAAATAGGAAAAAATATATATATACAGTTAATTTTATCACCCAGGGAAAATAACAACTAAATGTGTACACAAATATCATTTTGAAACATACAATGTGTTAAGCACCATGAGAGAGGTCCTGGGTCAGGGGGTATTAGCAATGTGATGAAGAGGGCTTATATATTTTCTGACCACATGTTAGGTTCCTCATCTACATTTGTTGAATAAATGATCAAATAAATGACGTGCAAGTACTGGTTCTTTGCTAAGAACCGTGGAGAAGACACAGTACTTCCTTTTAATAAGTTTGAAGTTGATTGGAGGAAATAGAAGTACAAATAGATAACTACAAAACAGAGTGATTAACGATATAGATGTGATTAGTTGTACTAGAAGATGTACTCAAGGTCATCTGAGAGGAAAGTACATACGATGGATCCAGGAAAACCACTGGGCGATTCACCTAAGGCTTAAAGGAGAACCAGGTTCAGTACAGGCAAATCTGCTGCAATATCAGGAATGGACAGAAAGGGACTAAGATGGTCTCAGCGTTCCCTTCAGCCTGACCAAACTTTAGACATATTTCTATCTGACTGTAAGTTCCTGACCTCCACCGCTTGTTTTTTTATTTTCAAAGCATTTACTTTAGAAAACTCAAAATTGTAAATTGTTTATCTTACTCTTTGAGATATAAATCTTCTAGAATGTCTTTCTGGAAGAGTTGGAAGCCATCTTTCAAAATATAATCAAGATAGAGCCCCTATTTCCCAGTTTCTGTGAAAGTGTAGTAATCTATCTTTAGTAAGTGCCGGTTAGCAAACACAGATGGCCTAATCACATTGACCAAGTTACCCTCTGACTCCTTCAGTACTTTTTCACTAGCTCACCCTGCACGTAGAAACTTTCCTGCCCTTTGTTTCAGCCAACTTGACTTCGATGTCTTTCCACTATTGTAATAGTCTCTCTCCCCTTAAATCAATATTGTTCTGATTTCCCCGATTTTACTTGTACTCATTTGTGTGGATGTATATGTGTGTAATTAATTCTATACAACTTTATAACATGTGTAGATCTGTTCATCCATCACACAGTCAAGATACAAAACAGCTCCATAACTATCAGGATCCCTTGCATTGCCTTTTTATAGTCACAACAACTTCCATCTCACCTTCTTCCTCCCTCCTGCCAAGTCCTTAACCTTTGGCAACCTCTGATCTGTTTATTATTTCTATAATTTTGTCACCTTGAAAATATAATATAAATAAATTCATATATAACTTATTGTAGTTGGCCTGTAACCTGTTGGAGTTGGCCTTTCTCTTTCAGCAAGATTCTCTGAAGATTCATACAGGTAGTTACACATAAGTCATTGCTTTTTATTGTGGAACAGTACTCTGTGGTATTGATATACCACAGTTTGTTTAACCATCCAACCATTGAACAACATCTGGATTATTTTCAGATTTTAGCAATTACGAACAAAGCTGCTATAAACATTTATGTACAGGTTTTTGTGTACATATAACCTTTATTCCTTATTTATAACATAAAAGGCCAGGAGTGCAATCTTTGGGTTCTAAATTAGTTGCATGTTTAGCTTTTTTTTTTAATTTTATATGTTTGCCGGTAATGCATGGGTGATCCAATTTTTCTGCATCTTTATCAGCATGAAGCATTTTCATAGCTTTTAATCTATTTTTTCAGGATGATCATGCCAAAGATTCACTTTTATTTCATTAGGATGCAAATGTACAGTGACCACTGTCACAGAAAATATTCAAAAACCTTACAATCTACCTAAAACAAAATAGCATGAAAATTATTTTTATAGGGCTTTTAGGATGTTTTCTAATTAATTTTATTTATTTATTCATTTTTAAACATTACAGCTGTTTTTAGATATGGGGTCAAATGTGCAATCATCTTCCATGAGAATACTGAATGAAGTTGAAGTTTGTGGGTACGAATCCCAGCAACCAGGTATTAACTATAGTACCCAATTAGTAGTTTTTCAAACTATGCCTCCTGCCTCCCTCTCCCCTCAAGTAGTCTATAGTGTCTTTGCTCCCATAATTATGTCTACGTGTGTTCCAATTTTAGCTCCCACTTATAGGTGAGAACACATCCAGTTTGGTTTTCTGTGCCTGTATTAATTCACTCAGGATTGTGGCCTCCATCTGCATCCATGTTGTTGCGAAGAACGTAACTTCATTATCTTTATGGCTTCATAGTATTCCATGGTGTATATGCACCACATTTTCTTTATTCAATATACCATTGAGGAGCACCTGGTTGCACCCATGTTTTTGCTGTTGTTGATAGGGCACCAATGAACATATGAATGCATATGAGTATCTTTTTGATAGAATAACCTATTTTCCTTTGGTTACGTACCCAGTAATGGAATTGCTGGGTCAAATGGTAGCTCTGTGTTGAGTTCTTTGAGAAATCTCCAGACTGCTTTCCCCGGTGGTTGAACTAATTTACATTCCTAGCAACATTGTATGAGCATTCCCTTCTCTCTGCAGCTTCTCCAGCACCTGTATATTTTTTTCTTTCTTTTTTTTTTTTAGTATAGCCATTCTGACTGGTGTGAGATGGTATCTCATTGTGGTTTTGATTTGTATTTCTCTGATGATTAGTGATGCTGAGCAATTTTTCATATATTTGTTAGCCACTTGTATATCTTATTTTGACAAGTATCTGTTCATATCCTTTGCCCATTTTTAAAGAAGTTATTTTTGTTTTGCTCACAGCTTTTTTATTTAGTGATTATGACAGGTTTAGTCAGGTACTATGATTTTTATGTTTCTCTCCTGGTAGATAATGTTAAACATATTTTCATGTACTTATTTGCCATCTGGTTTCCTCTTCAGTAAAATGTGCATTCATGTTTGGAACTTTTGGGGACTATAGACAATTTATATTATTGCAGTAAACCAAAGGGAAGAGGATGGCAGCCAATACTAGAAAAAGATTAAGGGCAAGGAGGAAAAAGATTCAATTTTAATATTGGTTCTTTGGAGGTGAGAATGTGAAGATGTGTAAATTCATGTATGACATCCAGGTTTCTGATCACCTCATTATAAACTGAGTGGCCAATTCAGTTGGTTGAGGAGAAAGTTTAAGGGAAGGTATAATAAGAAGAGAATAATCAAGAGATTTTAAAAAGAAGTTTGACATAGCCATAGAGATACGTGAGGGCATTTTACTATTGTGTTCAAGAAATCTAAACATCATTTTAGTATGTGATTCAATTTATTCATTGGATTTGGTTATTTCAATTTTTCAGTAAAGAGTGACAGCCTAGGAACTGGTTGAGCTTTTCTGGAAAGGTGATTTAAGATGGAAAAATAAATGGCTAAAAACAAGAAACAAAAGCAGATAATCCATATAGGAACATTTGAAAATATATTGTACAATAAACACTTTTATCCCTTGTAATCAAAGAATAGAGCTTGATAGTCAGTCGATCAATACATAATTCCCCATATTTATTACATGGATTACTATATAATTGTAAAGCCCTCTTCAAACACACAAACATAAATCATGTTTCTACATGTAAAATGACATAGAAAATAAAGAGTACTTCTTTCTAATTTCATTTGCATATTTCTAATAAGAGTACTGTGAGGCTACAGTATCTAGACTTTTGAAACAATTCTATGTAACAACTGGGGAAATTAGAGTCTTCTATACAAAGAAAGTGGAATACTATCCACTTTTTTGGCAACTTTGCTATATAAGACCATGTAGTTTTTGGGTTCTTGAATCATAGGAAAATAAGCTACAGATTAAAAGATCATAGACACTAAAAGACAAATAAATACTTTCATAGGTGAATCCTTCCACGGTGAACCCTGCCACAAAGTCTGCAAGATGCTAATGATTTAGTTGATGTTAACTTGATAACACTGGGCAAATGATTGTACTCAGGAGGAGTAGAAAAAGGTTTAAAGGTTAATGGCTGCTTGCATAAGTATGCACATTGTATTTATATAGACATCAATTCTCTTTATAAAGAATTGTTCCGGTGAGACTAGTAATTTCTAGTTACCAGGCTTCAAGCCTAGTCCTAGGATAAAAGGTAGGTCAGAGAATCATAAGAAACGTTCATAGCATATTATCTTCAATGATGTTGGTGACTGTTTATGTGTTTAACAAATTTCAAAGTGAAACAAAATTTATACAATTCTAAAATACTTGTAAATTTCAAATATGCAAAGCATCAACTAAAACTCTGTGGGGTGATAAAAATAAAATACTGCAATGAAAAATAGCAAGGCTTAAGGACTAGTGTGTTCTCTATAGCAGAGGCTAATTTAAATCTGCTAGTTACTCAGAATAGTGAACAGTAGTTTGTGCAATGTGCATTATTGAAATATGCTATGGAAAGCAAAAATATACAAGAAATTAATTAGCAAAAAAAGAAAAAGAAAGAGAAATTCTAGTACTCTGATCCATGAATGATGACCAATATTTGTATTTGCTAAACATTTAGTCTTTAAAATGTATCATGTAAATATCATTCCCCTTACAATGCACTGTTAGGGTGCCTATCTTATTTTAAAAGTTTGTAAAATTTTATATTACATATAACAAATCTCAAGAGATAAATATTTCAATAATTTTTATTGACAGTTGTTTCAAATATGTTTTATATTTTTTCAACATGTAACTTTTATGATCTGTCGATTTTTGTGGAAACGTTAAACTCTTCGTCATTCTTGCTTTGAGTTGCACAGACCCACCCCCAACCAAAAGTTCAGCTAATGACTTTAGAATGGCTGTGCTTATTTGCATGAAGATATTGATATGCCAGGATTCTCTCAGATACTGATCTGTCAGTCATACCGTTTATCTTGAATATAATATCTAACTTCCACAGTATAGAAAGCTGTCCATTTATCTAAGGCAGTCCCAGGCAGGCATGTGCTGTCTTGAACTACATTCTTTCCTTAATATATAACCCATGTCTCTTGAATTGTCAGGTAATTTGAAAGGAAAAGTATCACTGTACATCTTTCTCATTCAAATTACATTGTCCATCTTCTTTCTCGTAGCCTGTACTCTGCCTATATCTCCAGGAACTCTCTCAGCATATAAAATTAACTAGGCAAAAAATAGGAAAGTTACCTATACCAGTTATTGAAATATGAACCTAAATTGTCTGTCCAATTCTTTTTGATAGTCTGACACATCATAAGAGCACATAAGCAATTTAACTATCCATTATTGTATATCCAGGGAGTGTGGAATTTATAAGAGAAATGCTTATTTGGTTGAAATGCTCAAATGTTTAACTCTCTGAAGCAGAGAGTAGAACAGAAGGAAATATTTTGCTTTGGTTATCAGAAAAGCAGTGTCTCAGTTAGTTAGTGATGGGTGGGGGGGGGGGGCGGGGGTTGCCTGGAGCCTAAAGCTAGTGTTTATAGTGAAGTGGGACCAAATTATAGGAAGATCCAGGTTCGAGTGCCCCAGACTGTGCTATAATGAAGTGTGTTCCCATAAATGCATTATGGGAACAACTTGAGTTGTGTGTGCATGTGTGAAACAGGCATGCACAGTTTTGAGTTATGTTTTTAATTGAAAAACGTTATTGAGAAAATGAAAGAGGTAATGAATTCATTGAAAATTCATCTTGTAGCTAGTTAGGGAATTTAGGTCATAGTTTTAACTTGGCTTGGGCTGTTGGATTCCTCAGAAAATTTTAAATGGGAGTTTTTCTTGGAAAAGAGCATCTATAGTTTAATAAGATATGTGGAGGTTTGTGTGACCATGATAACATAATGACCTCTGATTTAGTGAAAATAGAGACAAACCAAAATTATCCTGGACATTTTTTGGGGCCTTCTATTATCTAATAGAATTCATAAAAGTCATACAACAAACACACAATATGAATTTTGGGCAATTCTTGCTTGTTTGACTGGATTACTTTTTGTTTGACTGGGTGTTGGAGTTAGGTTGCCAACAGTTTGAGACTGATTAGGAAAGCAACAGGAGCATGCAGTGATTTGACATATAGGGAGGAAGCCAGGATAAAATAGAAAGTAGAAGGAACTCACAAATGTCTCTTGGTAAACCGCTCATTTTTTTTTTTTTTTAATTCACCACTTCCTTCTCCTATTACTACTTAAGATAGAAGGTACCTTGTTCTTGCTGCCTTAGGCGGTATTGGCATAATCTCTACACATTGGGAGAAGCCCTCCACACGTAACATAAACATAAATTTTTGTGTGTGTGGTGTGTTTGTGTGCACGTGTATGTGTTTTGTTTTGTTTTGTTTTGTTTGCTTGTGTTTTGAGACAGAGTCCCGTCAGTTACCAAGGCTGGAGTGTACTGGTGCGATCTCTGCTCACTGAAACCTCAGTCTTCTGGTTTCAAGCGATCCTCTCACCTCAGCCTCCTGAGTAGCTGGGATTACAGGCACGCACCATCACACCTGGCTAATTTCTTGTATTTTTAGTAGAGATGAGGTTTCCCTATGTTGGCTAGGCTGTTCTGGAACTCCTGACCTCAAGTGATCCACCCGACTCGGCCTCCCAAAGTGCTGGGATTACAGGCCTGAGCCACCATGCCCAGCCTGTAAACATTTTTTACATATCGTTCTAAATATTGTTTCCAAAGACAACTGGAAAGTAACAAAGTCTTAATTTGTTGTGTGTTTATATGTTGGCAGTGGTGGGGTACTTCATTTGTTTCCTATTTACAATGAGGAATTAAAAATAACTTAAAGGCGTTTGGTCTCAGTACTGGCCTTAAGAATAAAAGACTTCAAATAATATTTAACAACTATGGAAAGGCATAGATTTTGGAGGAAATTACAAGAGAAAAATGATTTACATAGTCCAAATTATACCTTACAGGATCCTTTAGTATTTTTCATTAAATTGATCAAGCTTGGAGAGTACGTGAAAATGAACACTTGAACATGTTTGATAAACGTGATATAATATATTTAATTAGGAGACATCTGTTTACCAGACTGGTGTTTGTGCAAATTATTCCATAAGCTGCTCTTTTATCAGAGACTCGCATAGTTTGGACATCCTGTCATGGTCTTAAAAGAAGATTCTAGATATTGGATTATACATATTCATAAATATCAATATGCTTTTAGAATGTGATATTTTTCAGAGTGGATTATAGCCAGCTAACAGAGAGATGCGAGCAAGCAAGTGAAAAAGAGAAAGTAAAAAGAAGAAAGAAAAATTAAATCAAACTTGGAATCTATAGAAAGAGCAACAATGAGCTCTAGTGGCAGGATGTTATCATGTCAGGCATGGGTGAAATTCAGTCATGATAGACAGTTTTCCCTTCATACATTTAGTAAAGATTTCTCAGTTCTCAAAAATGAAGATTAATTTGTAGAAATAATCATTCCTCTAAATCATAATCTCATTAACTTCTACACAATATTAACTACCTGGGTTGTATGTTTATAATTTAAATATTGCATATAATTTATCTGTTACAGTTTTTTTTTTTTTTTTTAACAAAACAACACCAACACAATTATTCTATTAACAGCATATTTTATGTTTGAGGTGACATAACTGATAGTGCATCTCATCAAGTCATTCTTAAGTTTAACTTGGATTTTAAAAGACTATTGATTTATGTGCTAAGCACTTGATAATATATGTGTACCATCTCCTCCCTCTGCTCTACCATCTGCTCTCTTCACGCACAAAGGCAAATTTTTAAAACAAGAAAAATGCTTCTTCTCTCTCAATCTGACAAAACTATATTTTAATTCTTTAGTTCAAGGCAATGGCAATGTTCAAATATAACTTACTACTTATGCACCAGACATCAGTTCAAAGAAGGCCTGAGTTTTATCTGCTCTTACAACTTTGGACAAAAAGGAGGTTTTATTTATTTATTTTTAGTGAAGTCTTTTTATCTTCAAGTTATTTTGATTCCAAGTAGTTAATCATAGGAGCAACTAATGTCTCTACCTTAATGTAGAATTTTCAAAACTCTTTATTCATGGAATACTTATTAAGTAACCAACATTTATTAGGAACTATGATAGATGTTAGATGACATTCACTCAGTGTTTTACAGAAGTTTATCTGAACAGCAATGATTATTTTATTCACATTAATCCCACTTTCCTTAAAGAATACTAAAGTTTGGAGAGTTTCAGTGAAACACAAAGCTTGTAAATTTTAGATCTAGGCTTTGAACTCAGATAACCTGTCTTCAAATCCTGACTTTTTTCTACCATACCTTACTGCTACTCTCTTAGTTAATTTTTTAAGGCAATTTATCCTAATAGATATATCAAAACTACTACCAAATATACTGCTATATTAGACTTTACTCTTTATAACCTGTTCTATTATTCTTTTTAATCCTATCAGAATAACCCCTGAACGTAAGGTAGGAATGTTATTTCACTCATAAAGTTCTCATTGTGAAATGTCTACCACTGTAAAAGGATTTTTGAACAACAAAAAAGATGCATATGTTAATTAGCTATAGTCATTCTGAAATGGTGTATACTTTAAAACATCATGTTGTATGCTGTAAATACCTACCATTTAATTTGTCCATTTGTAAATAATAAAAATAAAAAATAAAATACATTTAAAAATGCATCTGATCTTAACGAACACATAAAATGAAATTATCACTACCTTAATCCTGAAACAGAATGTGGCTAGCTATGCTTATGTGAACTAGAGAAAATTAGGGGATGAAGGGGGGACACTAAACTCAGGTATGATATATTGTTCACATTTTTTACAACACTTTCAATTGCAAGTCTAAATTAATCAGGGATTTTTATCAGATCCAAATGGAAGGAATTTTGAACCTAGGCAGTTCTACCATATGGGATAACAGCATGGGGCACATGACAACCGCTTCCCACTGGACAAGAGAGTAGAGGTTTGCTTAATACCTGCTAAATACATCAATTAAAAATCCTCACTACTGGTAAGAAAATGGCATTTAAGAATCACGTTATTTCACAGCTGTTACATTACTTTCCCTGCAGAATTATAAAACTACAAATCCCACTTCAGTCCAGTCTAGAGAGATTACCTGTCATGTTTTACCCAACAGGCATATTGTATCTCAGAAAACCTTCTGGACCACATTTGTACGTTAGTCTCGAGTTAGCTTCTAAATCAACATACTTCAGTAATTTTGCCTAATCAAGTTTCGTGTAAATAAAATAAACACACAAACAAGAATGATAGTAGAATCTATATAGCTCAGTTAATGTGATGGGGTTGGGAACTTTCAATTCTCACACAACCCCTTTGGATTCTTACTTTGAAGCTTTCATTTGAATGTTTCATTAACAAAATACAGCTGTGACATGTTAAGATCAGCAAGGAAAGTTCCTCTATGTAGAATCCATTCCAATTCCTCCCGTTTTCTTTTCCTTGCTCACCATCAAACAGTTTTGAACACCGCTAAGTGCAGGGCACAGAGGGCAGTGGCAGAGACAGCCTGACACACTTTCCCTTCACATTTTTGGTAGCACCGAGAAAGACCGAATGCAGTGGGGAAAACAGTTGAACTAAAACTTCGAAGACTTCTCGGTGTGGCAAAGCTGTAACTGTTTCCCATTAAATAATAAAAATAAACTTAAATGAATTATTTACTTAAAAATTCTACAAATCTGTGTTCAGTGTTAAGCCTTCCTTTATTTGTCCATTTTTAATTTGAAACTAGATATCATTGTTGTCTAATATCAACATTATTTCTTATCAAACAGTTTTATTTAAGCTCTGAAGGATCACATAATTGCCAATATAATTACATTTCAGAACAAGAAAATAATTAGGACATTTCGGGTTAAGACTACATCACCATCAAACAGCATTTCTTTATGTAAATCTCACTCTGTCTTGCTCTTGTCACTCTCCCGTTCATTCTCTATCTCATGCTTTCTCTCTCATATTAGGACATTGAGGTACCTACAGTTCAATGCACTCTTTCATAGTTAAGTATTTGGATTCATCAGATTCTATTTTTTTATTTTTATTTTTTATTATATTATTATTATTTTTTGAGACAGAGTCTCACTCTGTTGTCAGGCTGGAGTGCAGTGGCACAATCTTGGCTCACTGCAATCTCTGCCTCCTAGGTTCAACTGATTCCCCTGCCTCAGCCTCCTAAATACCTAGGACTACAGGTGCACACCACCATGCCAGGCTAATTTTTGTATTGTAGTAGAGACGGGGTTTCACCATGTTGACCAGGATGGTATCAATCTCCTGACCTCATGATCTGCCCGCCTCAGACTCCCAAAGTGCTGGGATTACAGGTGCGAGCCACCGCACCGGGCCCTAAATTGTTTTCATATTTAGGTAATTCTAAACACATTCACTGTTAGAGAAGGTCAAACATTAATTATTTTAAATTGTATGACTTTAGCTCCGTCATTAGCTTCTCCTTTAGCATCTGTAATATATTGCATCATTTATTTTCAAACTACCATCATTTAGAAAGTCTATGAGCTTCTAAGTCTTGTCAAAAATTTTTTATTTATAAATTTTTAAGCAATAGACTGCTGTGTTTAACATGAATATCTTTCAGAAATGCCTTAGCCTATCAAATACAGAAACATAATGACATTTCAAGGACCCAACATTTACATAGCGCAAATCAATATTGTAAAAATACATTTAAAATGTGTTATTGAGAATATTTTCTAATGGACATTAGTGTTGTACTGTTTTATCATTAAATTCTTAAAATTACATAAAACTGATAGAAATAAATCATTACAAAAAGATAATATGCCCAGTTCCATTTAGACAGTGATTCACGTAAGGCGATTAGATACTCAACAAGTTTTTCTTCACTTGCACTGACCCTGCTTTAAATCAATTTATTCTCACAAAATAAAATTGATATTAGCAAACCACATCTACTATGTGCTGACCACAATGCTCTTCTCTGCTTACTAGCAAAACGTTTTCATGAGAAACATGGTAGATCCAATAAGACTGGTTCATTGATTTATTTTGGAATACTAGGCTGCGTCTCTTCAACTCTTCCCACAGCAAGGAATGAAGTGATACTTTTTTCTTTTGGAAATCTAAAAAGCCTTCAGGGTGGATCCCTAGGTTGACTTTCAAGGAATTGCTCTGGAATTTTGATTCAGACCCTTCCATTCTGTGAGATATGCCATTGCAGTTGGTCACAAATAAAATTACACCAACTTGTTGCCCATTATTTCTAATATCAAATAATGAACACACCTCAGTGTTACCTCATAATTCCTAGCTAAAAACAGAATCTAGAAATAGATATAATCAATATTCTAGCTACAGGAAATATAGTACCCAGGATATGTATTTATTTGTCTTTAAACTTTTCTTTAAGCCTGCATAGAAATAATTGAGGCAAGTCCTAGGGCATTGTGCTATTAATAATTCAATAGCACTGACTGTGCAAGTAGTGACATATCGAGCAATGAATATCTGGCAATTCATATTAATTGATATCCTCTAATAAGCTCCTCCAGGGCATCTTTAGTAGTTTGTACCACCTTTCACCAGACCATTTGCTTGAGGGCATTGAGATTTAATAGTAAAAGTCTGAATATATATTTCCTTTTTATCTCAAATGAAATCATTGAAGACTCATTTTCAGGAAGAGTAGAGACTACCAACTCATTTAATGCTAATAAGAGGTACAGATCTATAATTAGAGAAGTTGAATTTTAAATTAAACTGGAAACACATTTTTTTGAAGAGGTTGTTTTCTAAGATTGAAACAACCTTTTTAAAAAAGTCATTCTGCAATCTTCTTGAATTTCAATGGCAAATAGGATGCCTACTGTAAGATCACCATGAATATCAGTATTCTTTTTTTTAGGTCATTATCATTACACAATTAATTTAAGACAAGTGACAAAACTTCTTCCTGAAGAGCGATAGTGAACTATGCTTAAACTTGACACATTGAGTGCGACAAGATGACGTGAGATTATCATCTGAAGGAAAACTGTGTTTTCATCAAAACACAGAAACTCCACAGCTAAATTGCTCATGTTAAAACCCAAACATTGTTTTTATTTCCTCAAGTATCTTATATTCCAATCACCAGCTTCACATTCAATGTGACATTTCCTTTTTAAGAAGTGGCCTACTCTAAAATCCTGTATGGTTACAATGTGATCTGTTCGGCCTGAAAGGGTAGGTCAAAGAAGACTTCTTATATAACTCCCAGGGAAGTTGACCCAGCACAATCTGAGAATGTCAGTGGCAGATGGCTCATAGAGTCTGCCTGAGCTATTACTCCCTCAGGCTTTGAGACAGGTGTCTGGTGATAAGCATTGAACAACAACAACAACAAAAATCTACACTGAATGCATAGTACCACAATTAACGGTTTAAGCTTAGAAAATAATTCTCAAATAGAATTACGATCCATCTAGGCTAGAGGCAACTGTAAGTACTGGTTGCTTTTTAAAGAAAGAGACAAAGATAAGTAGTTCTTGATTTTGGGATTCTTGATAATATCAATATTTTCACCCTTGAAAAGTAAATAGATCTTCTGTAGCTGTCATGGGTCCTTAGTGGAATGCATAAGTTGATGTCTCAGTGATGGCTCTAGGGAATGGATGAATATAACTGAATTTGGATGTTTAAGTGAAGGACTTGATGAATTTGTATAACTCGTAAATTATTTGTCTTAGAGTCTTTTACTTAACCTGTTTATTTTTCTTGGTTTTCTTATCTGTAAAATAGAGCACAAATAACATGTCTGTCCAAGGGGGATGTTAAAGAAAAAAAGGATGTGGAAACTTACCTTTAAACTTATGCTTAAAAGAGTACTTCCTGTAATAAAATGTAATCCGTATGTATATTTCTTGAGTTAGCTTCAAAAGTATTGTTTTATAATTCTAGAAATTTTGAAATGGTCACTCATTATTAGGAAAAACATTATTCACCTTTTATTGCACATAAGTTTTAAGGCCTTTCTAATATTATAAGTATGTAATATTTATAATATCGTTATAGTTGTTAGATAAATGGAATTCAGATGAGAAAAAATGAAGACAGGTAAGAATGGCCTACAGATTTGTATGCCCCAAGACTCTATTCATCCCTACGTCCCAGCAAAAGTTTGATGCCTTTAGTAGTTAAATAAAAGAGAACAATGTTTTCACAATATAACGTTCATAAACATAAAATCATAGATATTTAAAATAAACAGTTTTCTTATTGCTGAGACATTTTCATAAAGACTTCAGAGTAACTAGTGAAAAGTCCTTGAAAACATTTTCACAAGACATGCAGTAAAGGATTTATGTGACTCTTAATAGAGCATCTCTAATGCATGTAGATAATATGATAAGGGAACACTTTTAGGATCTAAAATGTTGTGTTTTATTTTCTGTTTATTGAGATGTCACATGTTGGCACTTTTATAATCTCTTGTGACAACAATGGTGACTAAGAAACCTATCATTGCCATCTTTATGGTGTTTAAAATTTTGTGGAGTGAGATGAAAATTAAAACACAGGTAAGTCAATAATGTAATTCCAAATTGTGATCTGTGCTGTGAAATAAATTTGAAAAGAGACATGAGGTCAGATGAAACTGGAACTATCCAAGTGAAAGGTGTTTGGTGGCTGCATTAGCTAGAATGGTAAAAGAAAGTTTTTACAATTAGGTGAAACAACCTGAGAACCAAATGATTAGTATAAGCATTTAGGTCTGGACAGGGTAAATCCAGAGGTAATGCCTTCAAAGAGAAAAAATGGAATGCTCAAAGGACCAGAGCAGAAATGAGATTGGTATGTTCAACAGAGGAAGAAGGGCAGTGTAGGCAGACACAGCAGATGGTGAACAGTTCTTAAACTTGACATATTGAGTGCAATCAGTGTGAGAGGAGGTGGAGGAAGCAGATTAATCAGGCCATGGTTGGTCTTTTAGGCTAGATTAACATATCTAAATTTCATTTTAATTTGCAGTAAGGACTTATTGTAGATCTCTAAGAAGAAAAGGGGTGGCACACACATTTAGCTTGATAAAAATTTTAAATTAAAATTATAAAATATAAGAGAAGTATATTGACTATTTTTACTCAATTCTTCCATACAAGTTACTTCTTTTAACTTGGCTTTTGTCAAGGATTTGAAGGTATATTCTTAAATTTATAATACGAATAATATTTGAAGAGTAGGAATATATTTTCTTGCTGACCAAAGTTAATTTTCAATTCATATATTGCAATTTATTGCAAAGTTACATGTTGCAATTCATAGAGCTTATGTCAAACATGAATAATACTCTGTCTGGTGGTGAACCAGCAAGATACCATAACAATCTTCAAAGCAAAACAATGTTTGAAGAATAAATATTTACAGTGCACTGAGAGGAGAAAAATGTTAATACATCCAAAATAGTCTAGAAAGTATCCTCATATAGCTAAGTAAAATGTAGTATCATTCATCCTTCCAGTAAGCAATGAAGGAGCTAAGAAATCACTGCATTTATTCAGATATGGTAGACATTAGATGTCCTATTGTGTCCTAGGGAACTTGCTAAATTGTTTCTGAAGTACACTCCCTGTGCTTTCATACAATTTATTTTGGAATTTGATGAATAGCAATAATATTAATACTGCAAGTTAATAAAGTTACAGTGAACATATATTTTCAAGACTCTATAGCTGACCTTTTTTTAATTATTATTATTATTTTTTTTTAGATGGAGTCTAGCTCTGTCGCCAGGCTGAAGTGCAGTAGAGTGATCTTGGCTCACAGCAACCTCCGCCTGCCGGGTTCAAGAGATTCTCCTGCCTCAGCCTCCCGAGTAGCTGGGACTATAGGCACGCGTCACTACGCCCAGCTAATTTTATTTTTTTATTTTTTTTATTTTTAGTAGATACGGGATTTCACCATGTTAGCCAGGATGGTCTCGATCTCCTGACGACGTAATCTGCCCGCCTTGGTCTCCCAACGTGTATATCTTACTTTTTCACTCTACAGGATGCATGAAGATGGCATGAGTTTACATGTAGATGTGTGTATCATCAGAACATCGGTAAAAAGAAAACATCCTTCTTCTTACACAATCAGCATATGTTTATATGAATATTCTTACTTTGAACAGCTTCATACTTTAAACAGCATTTGTACTAAAAACTGTGTCTTTAATTTCTGTGACACCATGTAACTGCATATTTTCCCTCATGGAAAATTCAAATCTGTTAATATTAACTGTCCATTGTCAAACTACTCCTCTCACCTTACCTCAAATAACTCATTTGCTCATTCCTCACATTTCAGCAACATAGGCCCTTTTTGTTGTTTCTTTCTTCTTCTCTTTTTTGCTGTTGTTTGTTTTTAAAGCCATATTGTTTTTCATTTTGTAATCCTGTGTCTGTAACTTAAATGTTCCCTGCTCATAAAGTCTTTTGCTAACACAACTTTCCTTCCGACCTATTTCTTTCCTTTATAGTTTCCACCTTATTTTGATTACATAATGTCACTCATTTAACTTTGTTCTTATATTGTTTTTCTCATTTGATGTCTGCCTCTTGCTCCACTCCTCAACTGCAGATATAAGTGTGTAAGAACCACATAGAAGTTTATATTGCCCATTCTGGAACAGTGCCTGGCTCATGTTAGATATTCAGTACATTTTGCTGAATGAAGGGTATTGTAGATGGAAACAGAGTTCCAACAATCCAAGTTCACGGTTCTTTAAATTGTCTTCTCTTTAGTGAAGAAAAGGGCCTGAGTGACCTTATTAGGATATATTTAGGTCCCATAAACTGATGGGTGTTTTTGCTTTCACACAGAATGAAAATTGCTTAACCTTTAACCCAGGGAGCTATTGAAGTCAAATAAATATAGAGACTCATCTTTTCAATGAAAACATTTTATTTAGGAAGAAAGAATGGCAATTTGTGGCATGCACACACACGGGATGGTCTTAAGTATGTCTCAATAATAAATAAATGGTTAGAGCTTTTATTTAAAAAAGGGAAATATTATGCTTTGTTCTTGGAGAAAATTCATTGCCATTAGTAAAGTCTTGGGGACCTGGCAGCTTTTGATTGGCAAGTGAAGGCCTTAGATAAAACATTCAGGGTTGTTTCAGTGGTCGTTAGATAAAACTGGTTTCCGGTTACAACAGGCAGTTTTAGCAAGTTGACTTGTAGGAAATTATCTTCCTGGAGCAATGTTATGTGCTCTGAGTGCTTTCTCCCCCTGGCTTTTTGACTCTGTTTTAATTGGGTATGACAAAATGACCTAATTTGTATGACCAAGTTTCATAAAGTAAATTGACTAATGTTAAGTGTCTGTAACAGATTCCAATGTAGCCATTTTAAGCACGGAGTATGCTCAAATACTAAGTTAGAGGTCAATAAGACTTGCTCACCATTGGCTAAGTATAATTATGCTGTCTCCTTCTTTTTTGACAATTCCTCATCCTTACCGACAACAGATTTTGTTTTGGGAAATTGTGAAGGAACACAGGATGAGCAGACTTTCGTTAAACAGCCTTTGTTTACCTAAATGAAAATCTAAACAATAAACAAATGAAAATCTAATTATAATCTATTTCAAACTTTTGAAAGAGAATATAGTGAAAGCATAGTATACGTAAGTATACCTTACGGTTCCATGTTTGCCTTTTCTTTTTAAATTTTCTTTCGGGTTAAAGGGTACATGTGGAGGTTTGTTACATAGATGAACTTATATCACAACCAGGTACTAAGCCTAATAACCAATAGTTATTTTTTTCTGATCCTTTCCCTCCTCTCACCCTCCACTTTCAAGTAAACCCCAGTGTCTTTTGTCCTCCTCTTTGTGTCCATGTGTTCCTATCATTTAGCTCCTGCCTGTAAGTGAGAACATGCGGAATTTGGTTTTCTGTTCCTGTTAGTTCTCTTGGAATAATGGCCTCCGGCCCTATCTATGTTCCTGCAAAAGATATAATGTCTTTTTTACAGCTGCATGGTGTTCCGTGATATATATGTACCACATTTTCTCTATTTAATCCACCATTGATAGGCATCTAGGTTGATTCCCTGTCTTTGTAATTATGAATAGTGCTACAGTGAACACAGAGGTGCAGGTGTCTTTATGGTAGAGTGATTTACATTCCTTTGGGTACATGCCCGGTAATGGGATTGCTGGGTTGAATGGTAGTTCTATTTTCAGCTCTTTGAAGAATTGCCACACTGCTTTCCACAATGGTTGAACTGATTTACACTCCCACTACAGTGTATAGGCATGTCATTTTCTCCACAACCTTGCCAGATTCTGTTATTTTTTGACTTTTTAGTAATAGCCATCTGACTGGTGTGATATAGTATCTCATTATGGTCCTTATTTGCCTTCTCTAATGATCAGTGATATTGAGCTTTTCTTTCATGTGCTTGTTGGCTATGTATGCCTTTTTTTGAAAATTATCTGTTCATGTCATCTGTCCACTTTTTAATGGGGTTTTTTCCTTGTAAATTTTTTTTAAGTTTCTTATAGATGCTGGATATTCGACTTTTGTCGGTGCGTAGTTTGCAAATATTTTATCCTATTGTGTAGGTTGTCTGTTTATTCTGTTGATAGTATCTTTTGCTGTGCAGAAACTCTTAAGTTTAATTAGATCTCATTTTTCAATTTTTGCTTTTGTTGCAATTGCTTTTGGCATCTTTGTCATTAAATCTTTTCCCCTGCGTATATAAAAAATGTTATTGCCGCGATTGTTTTTCAGGGTTTTTATAATTTGGGGTTTTACGTTTATGTCTTTAATCCATCTCCAGTTAATTTTTGTATATGGTGTAGAAAGGGGCCCAGTTTCAATCTTCTGCATATGGTTTGCCAGTTATTCCACCACCATTTATTGAATAGGGAGTCATTTCTCCATACATGGTTTTTGTCAGCTTTGTCAAAGATCAGAAGGTCATATTTGTATGGTCTTATTTCTGGGTTCTCTATTCTTTTCCATTGTTCTATGTGTCTGTTTCTATAGCAGTACCATGCCATTTTGGTTACCGTAGCCTTGTAGCATAGTTTGAAGTTGGGTAATGTGATGCTTCCAGCTTTGTTCTTTTTGCTTATGATTGCCTTGGTTATTTGTGCTCTTTTTTTATTTCACATGAATTAGAAAATAGCTTTTTTGTAGTTCTATGAATATCATTGGTAGTTTGATAGGAATAGCATTAAATCTGTAAATTGCTTTGGAGGGTATGGTCATTTAATTTATTGATTGTTCCAATTCATATTGCTTGTGAAAATTGACTTCATTCTCAAATCAAACTCAAATAAGTTGAGAAGTTGTGTATATGTAAATAATTAATACTAAAAGAGACTCTGTGCCTTAATCATTATGCACATGGATTTAGGAATCAGAAACTGAACTTGAATCGTGGTTTTGTAATTTACTAGTCTATGACTTTGGATAAGTTATTTTAATCCCCTGAGGCATATTTTCATCTGTGAATTGAATGTAATATTGTTTGCACAGAGATTATTGTGAGGATTATAAGAGATCACCCTTATACAGTGCCTGGAGCATTGTTTGGCACATAATAAGTGCTCAATAAGCAGTAGCTTTTATTGTCATTATCTTGAATTATTGAAATGCTGAAAATTTCAACTTTTAGAGAAAATCATCATAACAGAAAATAATTTAATAATAGAAATATTAATTGTTATATGTAAACAAGTTAAAATTCAGAGATATTCTCTAAAAATAAAAGCCCCATCAAAAGCCCCATGAAATTCAATTGCTCAATAAGAATAGAGTTTTGAGAGTCTAAATTAGGAGCTGTGCTATATAACAGAGCTTAGAATGACTCCACACTAAAACATGTTGTCAATATCAAAGATATTGACCCTAAGAGAAAATCTTATGACAGACAAAATTAATCTGCAAATCCTTGCCACCAAATAAAGTCTTCTCATGTTCCCTAAATAAACACGAGTGGAATCTTTGTATATCAATATTCATTGATTTAATATTACATCATAGGACATAGTTTTTCAACATAATTTTTGAATATGAGAGTATCACTATGAAAGAAAGATAAAATTTGTTTTAAGAAAATATATTTTAAATACTACATACAATAAAATATATAAAACTTACTCTTTATTTAGTGATTCTGGTATTAAAATAAAAATTAGAAATAAACTTTCACCCCTGATTTTTAAATTTTACCTCCTAATCTGTTCTAGTTGCAACTTTTGTTTCTTCCTAAGGCTCTCTTTACTGTAAAATATATAGCATAAAGTACATGGAAATATTAGACAACCCAAAACCCAAACTAAAATTTCCTCTTTTTCAATGTCTCTCTCCATTATATATGCATTTAATAATTCAGCTAATTAAGGTTAATGCCATTCAATCAATTGTAGTCCAATCAAGTCAACATATTCTTTTCTTGTACTGTGTTTTTATTTTAGAGTTGATCAAATATTCTGTACTAAGATGTGAAAAGGTTGTTAAAAATATTGTGTTTCAATTATTTGGATATTCAGGAATATCTATAAATCAACCTCTAGTTTGAACCACTAATACTGGAATGAGAAGGTGAGTACCCAAAAATATTCAGTGGAAATGTTTCATGTATTATAACAAAATTGGTAGTGCATTTGCAATATCCTTTCTTGTGATGGCAACATACTTCACAGTGTCACAATTAACTCAGAAGATTCATACAGGTAGTCACACATACGTCATTGCTTTTTATTGTGGAACAGTATTCCGTGGAAACAAACATATTGACCTTGCCTTATTATGCTGTATAAATATAATTGTAGATTTCGCATGAGCCTATTCATGCATTCTTTGGCTCATATAGACAGCAACCTACTCTTTCCTTTGCTCAGTTTATTAATTTTAGAAAAAAGGAGTCTCTGGGGCTTTCATCTCAAAGCAACTAGAATAAGCATTAAAGAACTGGCTATACTCTTGACTCCACTAAGACCAAGAACAACATGATCAAGGTTCAGGAACTACTTTTAAACTCCAGTTGCAAACACTTTGTCGATTTTATACTGATCATCTTAGCAAAAAAATAAAATATGTCTCTCTAGGCAGAAATCCTCTTACAAAGTGCATAGACCTTGTGTACCCAGTGACAAAATAGATGATAAATATGGAACAGGCCTAGGAGAAAAATACCCCAGCTTCCCTGCACCAGTGTATCCATTATGCTAGCATATAGAAAAGGCCATGTACTCTGGAAAGTAAAATCTAAATGATCCATTCTTCATTGTACTCTCTACCATTCATACGTCATATGAATATTATTCTACCAAGAAATGAAGAGCTCCAAATATGCATTTAAAAATTCAATTTGACTGGCATTTATTAAGCATTCACTATGAACTTTGCCAGGCATGGAGAATTATAGAGATAAAGATGACAAAACTTTGAAACACATGCATTCTCAAACTAGAAATAAGGTAAAATATTGTATTTTTAGTTAATCATTAAAGATATAAACCTCATTTCATAAACTTTTGGCCTGAATTTATGAAATGTGAACACCACTACTCTCTTCACTTATGTAGGTCTTTTCACCTTGAAGTATTATATATATTTATATATTTACATAATGTATAGATATAAATTATATGTATAAAACATATACTATGTATATATGCTAAGTAAATATTTCCCTTCTCATAATGTTTTATTTATTTTTAAACTTTTTCCTCATTTTATTTTTATTGAAGGATTGATCGATTTTTATTTCAATAGCTTTTGGGGGAACAGGTGGTTTTTTGCAACATGGTTAAGTTTTTTAGTGGTGTTTTCCCTTCTCGTAACCCTTAATATCACTAAGCATCTAGTCAATTTATTGGAGGATGCATAGGAAAGGCTTTTTGTAAAAAATAGAAATATTTATGCAAAAATGCCTTTTTAATTGGCACATTTGCAACAACACTGTACAGTTTCAGATTATAAGCATTCTACAATTATTCATCCTATTGCCAATGTTTATTTTTAAATAAAATATTTTTATTTAGAAAAATAATTTCTTTTATATTTATAGTTTGTCTCAGTAGAATAAGGCATTTAGTTTTCACAAATGACCATAAATGATCGAAAATATGAACAATTTTGGCAAAAAAATAGAGTTTATCTTTAGAGCATGTATTATTTTCTATGCTAAAAACATGTAACCTAGAAATGAATTTTACATATGGTATAGTATTTTATAGAGAATTTCTTACTTTACACATTTTAGTGACATATTTTCTTCAGATTACTTTCTCAAAGCTATTATATATTTGTGGTTGTGTAAAATTTGAAGCCTATACAATTTCTGAATTTAAAAGATTGCTCTCAAGAATTTGTCCAAAAGTTGAAAATAATTTAGAAGAAATCAATTCTTTAGCAAATATTATTTTACAAATTAAATTCAGAGGAAAGAGTACAGAAGAGGGAACACTGGGCTCTCCTAGAAGACACAAATGTTAATTTATATCATTAGTCTTTTCTATGACCTTAGGAAAACCATTTAATATTCAACATACTTAGTGTTATTATTGTAATTTGACTGTTCTCTAGCAACATTTTACAAGTTGTCTATAGGAATTCTGAAATGCTTACTGTTTGTAAAAGTAAATATATTAGGGAGTACGCAATCTGCTCAAATCTTGTTCTATAATGACAATTCACTAAACATGTTCCACAAAACCCAAGAGTTCCATACAGACTTTCTGGGGGATTCCCTGTAGTTCACACTCTTTAAAATAATAGTGCGGAACATCATTTCTCATATCTACTGAGTTGATATATTCACTGGTCATGCAAAAGCAATGAAGGGTAAAATTGCTCATGCCTTAGCATGATTCAAGATACTAAAGCTTGGTCTAACTAGTAGTTAGTCTTTACCAGCACACACTAACAATAATAGTAATGCTAAAAATAAAAAAGAAGCCAAATTTGATTTACAAATGCCCTGATGAAGCAGCAAAAAGTCACTTTTATAAATCTCGACTTTTGAATACAGCTCTTTTTAATAAAATATTAGATAAATAAAAACTAGATATATAAAAGATATTAAAAGGGTGTGAAAATGGGAAGTACAAATGAAGTACTTCTGCTGCATATGCCACTACAAAATTATTGTCTCAAGCAAAAAGTATTTACATGGCTGTGAAATTTAGCATTTAACTGCTACTATTTTCATGAAGAGTTCTTTTTACTTCGAAGAACATTGATATACTATGGTTATTTAGATATTGGTATTTAGTAGATGCTTCTCAAAAATTAATGAAATGATCCTGCCACCTCAACAAAAATAATAGTGTTTCTGTCAATGATAAAACTGAAATTTTCAAGTGCAAGCTAGGATTTTGGAAAAATAGCACCCTTCCACATAAGCTTAACATCTTCCCAGTGTTAAATATTTTTCTCATGAGCTATGGTAATATTAACAGATGTGATTTTAAAAATATATTGTATATTAAAATGTTTAAATATTGTGGTGGCTCACACCTGTAATCCCAATAATTTGGGAGGTCAAGGTAGGAGGATCGCATAAGAGTTCAAGACTACCCTAGGAAGCATAGAAAGACTCCATCTCGGTACAGTGGCTCACGCCTGTAATATCAGCACTTTGGGAGGCCAAAGTGGGCAGATTACCTCAGGCTGGAAGTTCGAGACCAGCCTGGCCAACATGGTGAAACCCGTTTATACTAAAAATTTAAAACTTAGCAGGCTGTGTTGGCACATGCTCATAATCTCAGCTACTTGGTAGGCTGCGGCATGAGAATCACTTGAACCTGTGAGGCAGACGTTACAGTGAGCCAAGATCACACCACTGCACTCCAACATTGGTGGGGGGCGGGAGGGGAAATAAAATTCAAAAAACAACTAGCCGAGCATAGTGACACACAACTGTGGTCCTAGCTACTTGAAAGGCTGAGGTGGGAGGATTGCTTGATCCTTGGAGGTCAAGGCTGCAATGAGCTGTGATCATGCCACTGCACTCAAGCCTGGGCAAAAAAGTGAGGCCCTGTCTCAAAAACAAATTTTAAAACACCCTCAATAAATGCATACATATATTTGTAAGTAAATATTGGTAGATGTGTATAACTCAGTGAGCCAATGGCGATCATTAAAAAGTCAGGAAACAACAGGTGCTGGAGAGGATGTGGAGAAATAGGAACACTTTTACACTGTTGGTGGGATTGTCAACTAGTTCAACCATTATGGAAAACTGTATGGCGATTCCTCAAGGATCTAGAACTAGATGTACCATATGACCCAGCCATCCCATTACTGGGTATATACCCAAAGGATTATAAATCATGCTGCTATAAAGACACTTGCACACGTGTGTTTATTGCGGCACTATTCACAATAGCAAAGACTTGGAATCAACCCAAATGTCCATCAGTGACAGATTGGATTAAGAAAATGTGGCACATATACACCATGGAATACTATGCAGCCATAAAAAAGGATGAGTTTGTGTCCTTTGTAGGGACATGGATGCAGCTGGAAACCATCATTCTTAGCAAACTATCACAAGAACAGAAAACCAAACACCGCATGTTCTCACTCATAGGCGGGAACTGAACAATGAGATCACTTGGACTCGGGAAGGGGAACATCACACAC